>NC_051434.1:4217237-4344572 GCF_001649575.2 Kryptolebias marmoratus | reverse complement strand
GCTTTTACACAAGCAGTTCCAATGTTAAACTTTAACTGAATGATCATTACTGGCTGCAGCTAATTTTCCAGCCAATCCTGATTGTTGCTACTTTTCTTTACATTTGGTTCCAAAATTATCCAAGTTACAAGCCACATAGGAAGTCCTCAAACTGTGACTTGTAACTTAACTTATTAAAAATGTATCTTAATATACTCTGAGTCTAGTGTAGTAACAGAACATGTTAATAGTAATTCATCTTTTGGCAAATGGAAAATCATTCTTCTTGGTACAGATAGTGACTTTAGCGACACCTGGAACTTTATTATTAATGTTTCATGTTCTCAGAGATGTAGCCTTCTGACTCTGCTCTGTTCTCAGATCAGTTCGATCCCCCCGCCCCCTCGCCCCATCGCCCTTTGCCATCTGTTCATCAGTTTCACTCTCTTACGTCTTGCTGATGTGTTTAAATGTCGTCTCCTCTGCAGATGCCTGCCTGTACCAGTGCGAGAGCATGGAGGAGGGGGAGGACGCAGACTTCAGTCAGGGGCTGAACTACGACACATTGGTACGGACACAGAAGAAGGTGTTTCTGTTCACAGCCCTGCTTTTTTCCACAGAGCAGCTAATGTGATGGACGGTCTGCAGGAACGTTCACTCACTATTCCTCACACTCACAGAAGCAGTTTTCTGTAGCAGAGATTATCAGAGATGCAAATTCAGTTCAGATCTGTTGTATGATTGATGATGAGGATGATGGTGTTGGTTGCTTTAAGTGATTCTGTAAAAAGTCTTTACAATGGGACACATTTAAAACAAAAAAATACCCAAAACAAACCTTTCAGTTCTCAATGAAACCATAAATGAGCCAAACAGATATAACTTATCTGAGTTCTCTAACAAATATGAGAAATTGTTGAAAGTTTTGTCAAAACTGACCAGATTGTTTAGAGGGATGTATTTTTATTTTTTTACTAAAACTCATCTGCTAATATCACACATCACACCTAATAAAGAACTAACAGGAAGTAGTAATAAATAGTTAAAATGTTTGGATTTAGTCTAATTAGAGTAAAGAAGCCCCACTGCAAGCTTTATAAAGACATTTTTAAAGTAAACACAGTGGCTGTTTTCTAAACTAAAATGACTTAAAATCACTTCTTACAAAATAAAATGTCAGGTAACAGAGTTTAACCAGAGACAAAGGTGTCCAAAATGAATTAACCTACATGAGTATTCAGTTAAACTTGCCCCAGTTGTTTTTTATTATTATTATTTATAAGATTAATAGTTTTTCAGTAGGATTCTTGTACATCTGGGTTTTTAAATAATCCTTATCTGCGAAACCATTTTTGAAGGAAGTTTATGACTAAGAAACCTGCATTTCTGCCACATGAATCATTATGAACGTGTGTGAAAATAACGTTGGCTCTCAGAAAAGGCCCTTATTAGGAGGAAGAGGTTTGGTGGAAACGTTATTTCCTCTGAAGCAGTTTTAGCTTTTTATTTCTGATGTTTTCTTATCATTCGACACCTTCAGTCTTCACCGTCAGCGTGGTTTTACCGCTGTGAAAATGTTCCTCTCATGTCCAGCAGTAATATTACCTCACTTTGTTAAGTTATTGTTTGTTTTGAGGTTTTGGTTGATTTAGATCACTTTTTCAGAAGTCAACGATGAATGTTGCTTCTCACCCAGAGTGAACTTTAATACATCTGGCGGTGTAAGAACATCAGAGGTGCTGAATTGTTTTTGTGGTTTAACGGTTATTCTTTGTGTAGCTGCTGCTTTGTTAACTCTGCAGGTGAACAGGACGGACTTGTTGACTGCAGGACAAACTGGTTAAAGTAATTAACGAGGCGCAGAGCGGTTGTTGGCATTAAAAGAACCAGTTGAGCTCTAATATTTGTTTAACTGAACCTGTTTTCAGATGATTGTTTAAACGCTTTATGCTTTAAGTCCAGTTAATGCTTAAAACCGCATCACAAACACGGTGTAAACCAATCTTTAGTTCCTGATTCTTAGGAAAACAGATTTGTTTTCCTCCCATGAATGAGGTTTACGATGGACGCTCCTCGGTTTAAACGCTGCTTCACTTGCCTTAAATTTAATTTATGTTTTGCAGTTAAGCTTTTCTAGTTTAAACACAATTAGATTTCAACACATAAATGCTCCTTTTTGCACCAGAAAATCAGTTATCAGATAAAATCTCCATGTTCCTGGTAGTAGCTGTGATAAATGTGAATTTATTCATTTTTTTATATTTTAGTGACTCAATGAATGCAGTCAACTGACCTCAGAATCATTCAAACTTTATTTTTGTTTGTTTTATTTCAAGGGCGAAGTTCCTCTTTTATTAAAAACTATCCTGTAGAGCTTACGATGCGTATCTCAGTGTTTTTGCATTAGTCCTCGTCAGTATGAGGTCAGTGTTAGTTGTTCACAGAAGGTCACTTATTTTTATCTTTGTCACCTTTCTGCTACAAAGTGACTTTGGTAAAAGCTGCCCACACAGTCTATTCATTTGTTTTCTGTTTATTCTGTCTCTATAGCTCCTTCTCTGCCTGTATTATCAGAGGAAAGACAAAGATTATTACATTTTCTGAATTTTGGAAGCAGAGAAAAAAATCATCTTTTGTGGCATTTGAAATTTTAGTGGAAATTATAAACCTTATTTTTTGTTTTAATTAAATGTATAAGGTTTGTTTGCATCATAATAGATGAGAGGACAGTGTAGGCTGATTGTAGGTTGGCTGAGTGAAGCAGGCGCTCACACACACACACGTTATGTCTCTCTATCTTTGCAGGGACTTTCCATTGACTTCCATTCATTTCTACACCCTAACTACAGCCTAACCCTGACCCTAACCCTAACCATTACCAGTACATAGCTAACCCTAAACCAAACCTAAACTCAATTCTCACCTTAGTCCTAAACCTAACCCCTAACCCAAAAACATAATTTCTCCTCGTGGGAACCAGGCTTTGGTCTCCACAAGGAGCAGTCGGTCCTTACAAGTTAGTATATGTTAGGAAAATTGTCCCCACAATGTATCAAATACATGGCCACACACACACTTGTGTGTTTTTTCTCCTGATTTCCTCTCTCTCTCTCTAACCCCTTTTGCAGTTCGACAATGACCTCGTGCTCACCCTTGATCCTGACAACCGCACGTCGCCATGGCAACACCTCGACAACAACCTTCTCACAGGTATGACCGTCCGGACAACCGTGGCCCTCACCTCGGAGTCTGAATTCACCTCGGTCAGCGTTTCTGTTTCACGCCTCAGAGACGCCTCAGCAGCTCCTCGAGCTTCTGGAAACTTTCAGTCATATTTGTTTTAGTCTTTTTATACTTTTGCAAAGTTACATGAAAGTAATAATAAAGACGTTCTTCAGTGAAGTTTGTTTTTGACTCCATTTTGTGAGGTTTAGGTTGTAGGTTTGACTGAGACAAGTACAGGAAAACCGTTGTCTGCAGACCAATGTATCCAAATGTATCTATTTAGATTTTTTAAAAAGAAAAGTTTTTATTATTTCTGTGCAGCCTGGCACCAAATGATCCATGGACCTGTACTGGTCCTTGACCCGGTGTTTGCAGACCACAGTTTTACTCCTGAAGGAAAACCTGTTTTATCACAGATATTTGGTCTTGATTTGTTACTTAAGTCTTCATGTTCTGGGAATGATTTATTTCTTGCTCAAACTGCATTTATCTTACGTTTGTTTGGTGTTTCTAATTGAAATCAAATGTAATGTTTGATTTCTTTTAAAATCTAGTCATCAGTACTTCATTAAAAACTTTCAGCAGATTGGCTGTTTGAGGTCTTAACATCAGTCTCCATCTTTGTGTCTTTGGTTTTCTTTTAGGAAACACGTCGGTGGTAAAAAACGAAATGACGATAACGAAGCCTTTACCTGTGGAAATGTGTAAGTTGAGGGTTTTTATGCACTTTTTGAATGTTCAACCTTTTGTTTGTTTGATTTTTTTAATTTATTGTTTTTTTTGTTTGTGTCCAGTGTTCCAGATAAAAGCAGAGCCTCCGTCCCCGGCGTCCTCGCTGGAGTCGGACTGCTCAGTCTCTTCCCCCGACTCACAGGTTCGTTACCACCAGGAACGTTTGTAAGGAGTTCACGGCACAGAACTCCTTGGTGCTTTTTATTTCACGACAAAGAAAAATAACTTCAAATTGAGGAACAATCTGGCAGAAAAAATTAAAACATGTCATTGTCTCATTGTCCTCTCTCCTCCTCAGGTTACAGTTAAAGGTGAAAACCCTCCAACTCCTCCATACATGTACGGAGACGTGCTGTCCCCTCCGCTGGGGACGATGGAGGTAACCGTGGCAACGACAGCAGTACCCCCTCCGCAGACCCAGATGCCTACGGTGGCACAGACACAGCTGCAGACGTCCCTAACAACATCTGTCCCGGCCGTCATCGGTGGAATACAGACTCAAGCTGCAGGTATCATCCACACCTCACCTGTTGGATCAGCAGGAGGAACAGATTGGGCTCTTTTTACTTGTCTAACATGTGGTGCTATGATTGTTCTGCTCTTATCATCGCCTTGCTTCTGCACACACTGGTCTAAAAACACGATTTCCCTCTCGCGTTTAAGTTGCGGCACTTAGCTGTCAGGATGGAGCCTGAAAAGAGAGCTCTCAGTTTACCCATCAGCCCCCTCCGCCCCTCACCTGTGCAGGTATTCTGTACAGAGGCCCCGGGGCAGCCCTGACACAAAGGAGAGTGTACCGAGCGAGTGTGGGAACTCCTCTGGAGATGAGGCTGTCTGGTGGGATGGAACCCAAAACACAGAGATAAATGGACCGCTTTCATGTCGTAGTCCCAGTTTTGTTAAATCCTATAGGCTACATTCACCCATTTACACGGCACTTCTCAGCCTTTTCAGGCGTTTAGGCTGCACGTTTTTTTTATAATTTACACCCACATGTAAATGAAAAAGTGGGACTCATTGTCTTCAACATGTGGGGTGTGACGGATTCATGATGGCTGCTATAGTTTCATTTTTTCATCACCACACAGTGCAAGAAATCACTCTGAAGCTGATTGAGTCACTCAAAATGTAGCCTTTACCCGTGTTTAAATAACTAAAGTCTGCAAGCAGCAAACATTTCTGACCATAACTAAAATAAAGATGTTTTGAGTTATTCTTGTTTTGTTAAAGCAAGGTTATTTTTACGAGTGATAAAATGTTATCAGTCGGGTCTTACTGAATCAAATCAGGGACTTGACATTGAAACATGGTTTCCCTGTTCATGCAAAAAGCTCATTTGGTTAATCTAAATATCCTGGTGCGCTCCACCTTGTTTACCTACTTTATGTTACTACCTTTGCTGAAGTATTTGGGTGTGAAGAAGATCTGTTTCAGAGGGTTTATTGTGATGTTTTCAATAAAGAATTCTGGTTTATGTTGCATTTACTGTCTGGAAAAGAATCTAAAACGTGTTTTTTTCCTTCCAGTCCTTCCGAGTTCAACAACCTTAAAGGCCAGCACCATCCTCAGCACCAAACCTCCCATCCAGCCCCGACCGGTGTGTGTCACCACCCTCCCCGTCCCCCAGAACCCTACACCGGCCAAGACCCTCATACTACAGAGCCTCCCCTCCATGGACCAGACCAGACCTGGTACAGACTGTTTGTTTTTTGTTTTTTTTATAAATAAAACTGTATCTCGTGAAGCATCCGGTCACGTATTTGTCGTCTTTCCTCCTCCAGTCGTCCTCTCTCCATCCGTCTGCCTCAGTTCAGCTCCAGCTATTGTCAAAATGGAGCCCGTCTCTCCCAGCATCCCCCAGCACTGCTCCAGCCCAGCTGCTGCCACCTCCTCTTCCAGCAAACCCATCGTCCCGGCAACCACACCGTTACCAGGCAACAACTCCAGCGACATTGATGTAAGTGGGCTGGATTCTGTGACTCACACGGTTCACTGAAACACGATCCTCCACTGAATGTTCTCTTTGTTTTCTGACTGTCAGAGTGCTAAAACTAACAATAACTCTCACGATTTCTTATAAAATCTGTACCTGGAACCTTTCCTTAAATGTGTTTGGACTCATTTCAGTGATGAACCAACACTTAATCAGCCTCAGGATGTTGGTGATGTCATCCGCTTGAAAAAACTTTCCTGTTTGTGTTCCTGTCACTTGGTTCTTCCTCCTGTTTCTGTCCTCATCCACCTTCCTTTCTTCTCAATGGTTTGCCTTTTCTGTTGTCTTCTTTCTTGTCTCCTGACTCCCTCCTCCTGCAGATGAAGGTGCTGAAGCGGCAGCAGAGGATGATAAAGAACAGAGAGTCCGCCTGCCAGTCAAGAAAGAAAAAGAAGGAGTATCTGCAGAACCTGGAGGCCCAGCTGAGGGAGGCCCAGCAGGAGAATGAGCGGCTCCGGAGGGAGAACCAGGCACTGAGGGAGAGACTGGCCGGGAAGGAGGTGAGAGACTGAGGGACTGAGGGACTGAGGGAGTGGACCAGGACCAGGACCAGAGATAATAATAACTTTATAAGGAACATTTGCTTCATATAGTTTACAGAAAGAAAGACATCTTGCAGCATCTGACGGTCATTAAGTGACATTAAAAGGACTTTGTTTGAGTTTTACATGGTTTAATATGCCAGGTAGTTGTTTTGTAGCTTATGTTTTCTCATACATGATGCTGGAAAGCAACCAGACTCCATGTCTCAGTTTTTAGATTTTTGTGGGCTCAGTTGAAGAATAAAAGTCCATATTTTATTACCTCTTTGTAAATATGAAAAGATCTGTGCTTTTGGGAAAGTTGCTGCTGATTTACATGCAGCATAACTGCCTGTTAAGCACTGATGAAACACAATAAAGCAACGTTTACAAAAAGTGAAAGTGGAGAAACGAGATCTGAAAACAGTTCGGCACGAAACAAAAGAAACAAAGAAAAATCAGTTACACTCGTCAAACCTGTAATTAAATAGTTCTCAGCAAAATCACGAACTGCGACATCCTTCTGTCCTTAAACAGGTGTCAAATTAAGGCAACGCCAGCATCTGTTTACAAAATAAAAGGAAGCTTTGCTTGTAAGATGTATGAAAAACCTTCTTAAATTCCAGTTTCCTCCTCTCTGTTTCAGGGCGGCGACTCTGCAAGTAACAAGAGAGCCGTGTGTGTCATGGCCGTCCTGCTGTTCATGACCTTCAGCTTCGGACCCATCAGGTATCAGCTGCTCAAAATCCTGCTTTAAATGCAAATCTGTCTCTTTCAAGATTATTTGAGTTTCAAGTTGAGATCAGTTTAAGTTGAAACATGTTGTCAGTAGAGTTTGTTTGTCTGTGCACAACATTACGTAAAAAGTAATGAAACGTATCTGTTGTTCTTGAGTTTAATGATTTCATGGACTGGGGTTTTATCTCTGCAGCATCACAGACAGGAAGCTGTCGGACGACCTGCAGGAAGACGTGATGTCGTTTACGGGGCGCCGGCTGCTGGAGATCGAACAGCAGCAGCAACAGCAGCAGCAGGCGGCAGCTCAGCCTCCCAGCAAAGTGGAGGACAAGACGGAGATGGAGGAGGACGGAGGAGAGGCAGAGAGATTTGCTCCGGAGTCTTTTCAGTTCCGGTGAGACACTCCTGGCCTCAGATCAGCTTCAGCGTCTAACATGGTTTCATTAGATGTTTCCTCTTTGAGGGAGGAGTTAAATGTTGCTGTCAACTCGACCACATTCTCCGAGGAAAAAAACAAACTGTGACCAAACCTGCTTCTCAGGGTTCCCTCACACGTTTTACTTCATCCCTCAGAAGTTTCTACTTTTTTTTTTTTTTTAATCACATCTGCCTCGTTGCAGGGAGTCACCGTCTGAAATGCTTATATGCAAATATTTTTAATGATGTAACACAACTGGTTCTCCCTGACACATGGAGCAACAGGTTCCTCTGGCTGTGGGTGAAGCAGACAGAAGTGAGAGCCATCTGCAGTGGCCCCTGAGGACCCGAAGATCTCGAGCTTCCAGTATTGATTTTTAGCCTTGACCTTTGACCTCAGAGATTTCTGTAGATTTTTGAACTCTGTTGATGATATTATGAACTGTAGATGATGGGATATTCAGTCTTCAGTCTTCAACATTATTGGCCCACTCTTTTTTTTTTGGACTCGTATTTTTGCAGACTGAACCTCTGCCTGTCTTTACCTCTGAGAGATTCAGCCTCTCTAAAATCTTCTCCAGTCCTCTTACAGACCTGTTATTAGTTAATCTAATATGTTGCACAATGTTCCTCCAGATGTTTCTTATTTGTTCCACTTGTAGAATCTTTATGAATCTTTTCACCGTCCCAACCTTTTGTGACGTGTTGCTGCCATAAAGTTCAAAATGACCACATTATTTTTCCTAAAACTGGTTTAAACATTTAACATGTTGCTCGCTCTCGTGTGTGTTTCTTGTTGTGCAGAAACCTGAGTGGCATGTTCAGTGACATGAAGGACTTGGCCCTGCAGGAACTAGACCGTTACTTCACCTCCTCAGACTGCCGACAGTTCAACCGCTCCGAGTCTCTCAGGTCAGCCAGACTCTGCATTTCATGCCCTTGCATCTTGTTTTTAATTCAGCTTACATTCAGACACATGAGCTCCTTCCTGCTTTAACTGTAAACACTTTGTTCAGAGTTGGGTTTAATGCAGATTTTAGATTCACCTGCTGTCTCTCTCTATGTGAGTGTCTGTCTGCATGTCTTATAAACAGAATAAACAGACGTGTCTGTGTTCGTCAGGCTGGCGGATGAGCTGAGAGGCTGGGTTCATCGACATCAGATCGACAGGAAGAAGTCTGGAGGAAAACCAAAGATCGCCAAGAAGGCAAAGATCACGCAGGTCAGAAATCTGACTGCTCCCATTTATTCAACCGGAAGTTTAACGAGGAAACCTACCTGTGCACACAGTATGTTGTCAGGATTTCTACAGGGATCTTTGTTCTTATTGCTTTGTCTTCTTTGGACTCAGAAAGCTCAGCTGAGGAAGACAAACTTCTCCAGATATCTGCCGATCCAGGCTCACGGCTCCATCGAGAGGTACAGAAGATTGTTACAAAAGAGTTGTCACTCAAATCTCTTATTATAATTGATTGAGTTATAGGAAAAGTTCATTTTAGTTGTCGAGTGTTGAAAAAATGAGCCATGAAAGCTGTGAAATTCATTTCCTGCTGGCAGAAACATTACTGAAATTAAACTCCAGGTGGTTCTAATAGAGCTTTCTGAAGAACCACAGAAAATTTAAATCAAATTTATTCTCCTGTCCTTTGAATTCATACATGTAGCTCAAATTATTTTAATCTAATCTTCTATATTATTAGGAGTTATTTTTTTTAGGAGTGCAGTTGTAACATATTTGGGTCATTAAATTGTCTGATTGGTTAACTGATGTCCTGTTTTGTCCGACAAAGGTCTAAGATTTTCTTGATCTGCTGATCTGTTGATTGAAACATGAAAAACATTAAAAATCCTCACATCAGATGTTTTTATTAAACACTCCTATACTGTAGTTATGAGTTGTAGCTTTGGACAATATCCCAAAACTATATATGTTTATACAAATGTTTAGTTTTATTTTCTGTGGTCATTTTTACATTGAACCTGGGGCCCTGCAAAGAGGTTTAGTTTAGGCTATTTTATATTATTTAATTGTTAAATTATTTCTTCTTTATTTAACTCTTTTGACACTTTTGTTTAAACACAACAAACTAATTAAATATTCTTCTGTGAACAGATGTGAACAGAGGTTTTTTTGTTTCTCACGTCTCTCTGGTTCTCCTACAGCCACCTGAAGGTACTTCCTGGTCCGGAGGTCACCTACAGCGACTTCCTGGACGCCATTGATCGCAGAGAGGACACCTTCTACGTCGTCTCCTTCAGGCGGGTACGAAGAACCCACTGAGCCACAAAGGTTGTGTCGTGGTCTTTGAAAACCAGATATTAAGCAGGCTGCGTTTGTTTGTGCAGGACCACCTGCTGCTTCCTGCCATCAGCCACAACAAAACCAGCCGGCCCAAGATGTCTCTGGTGATGCCCGCCATGGCGGTTAACGGTGAGTCTGACAGGACATCAGCTCAGCTAGAGGACTGCGGTTGAAAACAAATAGTGTCTGTTGTTCAGTTTGGTTGCTGTTCACTGTTTGGTTTCTCCTCCTCTTCCTCAGAGAGTCTCTACAACTCGTCTCAGGGCTACGAGATGATGATGCAGGTCGACTGCGAGGTCATGGACACCCGGATCGTCGCCATCAAGTCGTCCGCCGTCCCCCCGTCCCTCCGTGACCCCACCCCGCCTCCTCCCTCCTCGCAGCACAACGCCCACCATCACCACGGCAACAACACGTCGCTCCGAGGACGCCACCAGCACCACTCCTCCTCGTCATCATCTTCACGGCAGCCTCTACCTGCCCGCAGACAGGCGCCCGAATACTTGATCAGTCAGTCGGACGGGGTCTGAAGGGGCGTTGCCGTGGTGACGGCAGCAGGAAGACGAGTGGTCGGTGACGGATGAGTCTGATGGTTGAAGGTTGGTGAAATGGACAAAGAGTCAGAGGAGACATCTTTAAAAATAACCTCATCTTTCCTTAAAAAAAGTGGGTTTCGGCTGATTCTGAGAAAGCAAAAATCCAACAAAACAACCACTAGATTCCTGGTTTTTCATTCAGTCACTGGTGCTGACATGGTTTAGAGAAAAACTTTAGAAAACAAAGTCCTAATATATACAGATATATTACTAAAAAATGAGTTTGGGCAACACATCGCACTTAGAAACTGTCCTGCCTTATTTTAATTTCAAAGTGAGAGTGTACGGCGTGGAAGCTGCTGCGACGGTTCCTGATGTCCGTTCTGATGTACAGTCTCAGTTAAAAACCCTAAATCCACATCCGGTCCGTTCCTTCAAAGGGAACTGTCAACACGCCACTCAAACTGTCATCCTGTGTTGGAAATATCCAGGAAGCCTCAGCAGTTTCATGGTCTGAGTTTGTATATTTGTTGTAAATATAATATCCTCCAGAAACGCACTGCGGCCGCCGAAGAACCAAGCTGATTATGAGTGATAATCTGTGGGAAGAAGACTTGAAATGACTGAGTTCAGGGGATCGTTCAGGAAAAGGGTTTTAATTTCATCAAGTGGAACATTTTGGGTTGCATGTCAGAAGTTTCAGGCATAAATAGATTCAATCACATTAAAATAGACACATATTTAGATGATAAAAGTTATATTTAAAACATAAAATGCATCAAGTAAAGGTTCAGATGTTGCAGCAAACAAAAAATCTCCTTTCTGGTTGTGATAAACTGTCAGACAAAAGCCTTCAAATGATGTTTCTGTGGTAAATCTGGTGTTTTCTGTAGTTTGCTTATTGGATGTGAGCACTGACAGCTGCTGCATGTTGAAGGATCCTATTGGGTTGAAAATAAAAGAGAGAATATAGTAATAATTAAGGAAACAAGATATGAGTTTAAAAATAATCTAATCAAAAGATTTCTGCTTATGTGTTTTTATTATTTTATTTCTTTTAAAGAGAAATGTTGCTGATTATTTTACAGAATAAATCATTAATTTAATGATTTCTATCTTTTGTTTTTTTTCACCTGATGAGTTTTGGCTCAAGGTTTCATTTTGATGATGCTAGTTTTAAAAAAAAACATTAATTTTTAAAAAGCATAATTTTGATGTTGGCATTAAGACATGAATGGTTCTCTGGCTGTGTTGCATTAATCTTTTTAAGAGTAAAAAGTTAAATTTTTAGTTCATTTTGGTAAAATATCTATCTGTCAAGACAAGAGTTGTTGAGAAAATCAGACAGAGAGAAATATGAAGGAGGAAAGTTTAGTTTCTGTCATCAAACCCAAGCTGTTCGTTTATTAAAGCACTTTTCCACACTTTTAATGATCCTCCTGCGGCAGCTGTCACTTATTTAATATCTGTAAATATCACTGTAGATATTTTCTTTGTCATTTTTTATACATTTTTTTTTACACAACAAAAAGTAAAACGAGTGAGAAAACGTGTGAAGTTGTTTTCTGTCCATAAAACTGAAATATTTTATATTTGTTTCCTTCAGTCGGGACCAATCAGCACCTCTGATTCTGTCCTGAGAAAAATCAGATCTTTATTCTTTGTGGTTGTAAATAATTAAGTCGTACGAAAGAAACCTTTTTTTCTGTTTCAGACATCAACTAAAGGATGATTATTGATTCGTGCCTGAAGGATTGAACTCGTTTTTAGCAGCTTTTCATTACTGAGT
Organism: Kryptolebias marmoratus; assembly: GCF_001649575.2. Classification (NCBI taxonomy): domain Eukaryota; kingdom Metazoa; phylum Chordata; class Actinopteri; order Cyprinodontiformes; family Rivulidae; genus Kryptolebias; species Kryptolebias marmoratus. The sequence continues at coordinate 4,332,340 of NC_051434.1, read as the reverse complement.
TTCTTTAATTAAACTCTAAAAAATAACTTTTATTTCATTTCACCACTTTAGCTTTTAGCAGCTCTAAGTACAGAATCGAATTAATTTGACTTTTGTGTTTAAACTTCAGTTGAGTCTTCATCGTGAGGACCTTTGGATCCAGTTTTCACTTTTCCTTTCTGCTGTAAATATTTCTCTTTTTATTCCTTTTTTTTATCTGACTGTTCTCAAAGGAAAGCCCGGACATTTTGTGAGTTTTAAACCAGGGACGTGTTCTGTGACTGACTTTAATTATTTTTTTTGTTGTTCTCATGTTTTGGAAACCTTTAGCGACTCAACCAAAGTTTAAAAACGATCCTGCGTCAGCCACACACGTTCTTCCTCACATTTTTCTGTCAAGCGTCTTTAAATCTGACGGCGTGTTTGTCTGAAGAGGCAAAATCTACAACTCATCTTTTTTTATTGTTTTTATAATATAATAATTCATTTTGTTACTTTCATATACAGAAATGCCAAGATGGGGGGAAAAACAAGTGAACATGAAGTTAAAAGTGGGTTTTTACTTTTAAAAGACGTGTTGGGGGTAAATGTTCTAGTTTTAATTTCCAAAAGCTCCACAAAGTGAAAGAAATGTGTCTGTTACTGTTCAGAAGTCTAAAGATTAAAAACTTGTCACTGATTCCTTCATTTGTTGTTGTATTTATATTTAGTTCTTACAGCGTGACAGGAGACATCGAGTAAAGAAAGTTATCCTTTTATTTTAGTTACTATCTTTTGTTATTATTTTATTATAAATCTTGTCTTTCAGGAATAATCAGACAAATAAACACCCAAACACTGTTTGTTGGACAGAAACAGAAAATTGGCAGATATTCACTCTTTAATTTAAATGAATTTTAACAGCTATAAATAGTAGAGCTGCTCAGTATATCATAAATTTATCATCTTTGTGTTTTCAGTGATCAAAGTATTAGTTTTCTTATTCTCTTTTTTTAATTGAATTCCTAAATTTAACTTTAATCTCCTTTTTTTCAATCCAATTTTAGATTGAGATTCATAACTTCATATGCATGTTTTGCCAAGTAATTAAAGTTTGTTTGTTTTTACCCCCAACATGTGTACTTTATTAGGATTTCTGCTGTGGATTTAAGGATCTGTTCTCAAATTTTGCATTTCTTAGGTTCTTTGTTACATTTCCATGGAAAGAAAACCTTCAGTTTTGATTGTAAACACTCTTCCCTATAATTTCAAGGTAAAATGTTGTGTTTTAGCAGCAGTTTTAACATCTAAAATCAGATTTAGAGGCAGGAAAACGAGCTGAACTTTGGTTGTAATGTGTAAATCGGCCACTAGAGGGCACTGCAGATGTTGGGAATCTCCTGTAACTTCGTGTCAAACAGATGTGAAAAACTGTCTCAGGAAACTTTAACCATTAAGAGCCGCGCTGACACCCTGCACACGACTTTAATCCCAGCAGAAAGTAAATGAGCCCAAACAAAGCTGAGGTTTAACTACGTAAAGCCTTCAGTCACATCGATTTATCCAAAACAGGATGTTTAAATTCAGTAAAGCCACTGAAGAAGGGTGTGACCCTGAGCATCAGATGGTGCTAAATTCCTTTGGGTTTTCCAAGATGGAGGAGTCTGCAAACATTTAAAGGCCTCAGACGTTTTGTTCTGGTTGAAAACCTGCCGCTCTCGGTCGTGGGACAGCGAGTTAACACAGCTGAGCTGCTGAACATGACGCAGAGTTTGTGTGTGATGGATGATGTCATTCTGAGTATTTGACTGTCTTTATTGATGCTTTTCTTCCTGTGAGACTGGACGGCTTTTAAATCTGCAGCTGATGACAGCAGAGGACGGAGACACAACACGCCGCCCTGGTTTCCTCCTCAGACGGTCAACAAGTTCATCAGCAAACAAACCAACGCTCTGATGGTAACGTTTTGGAAATTTTAGGCAGCAGACATGTTTCCATCGGGTTTCTCCACCTGTTTTACATCTCCATTAAAAAAATTAGCATTAAAACCCAGAATCACACACTAAAACTGCTAAATGTGATTAATTTAATTGATTTATTTATCATGCTTTTGTTGACATCCATTCTGTGTTTCAGGCTGTAATCTGATATAATCCAGAGGCTCCTGCTGGGGTTTGTATTAAATTGAAGTCGGTGTAAAAGGAACAGATAAATGCTTCAGCGTGGCTTTAATTTGGCATGTAATTTATGAATATTCCCTAATTATTTGAAGCCTTGATGTTTATTTGGTGAGACGTTCGCCACTGGAGTGTTTACAGCATTAATAGGCCCACAGTATGTCCACATGTAGAAAACCTGCAGGTGATACGCAGCTGTGGATGTGGTAATGCAGAAAACGTTCCTGCAGCTGAAACGTTCGAGACGTTAGCTGGATGGATGTGTACAGACGCTGAACATTTCTGTAATTACCTGATTGTTAAAACAATAAACAGCAAAAAGCTGTTAAAGGAAACTTTATGCCCTCCGTGTAAAACGATGAATTAAACTGTTCCTGATGGGACGGCAGAAGTTTGAGATGATAATTTAATTTACGCCAAACTTGTCATGTTGTGCTGCAGACACCATCTCATATTAGAAATATAATCAAAGATTAGCTCAGAATAAGGAGTTAAATCAAGCTTTTAACGTCTTTCAAAACTAAATTTGCATTCCTCTCACTTTTTAAAAGACCTAAAGAAGAGAAATGGTGCTCATAAAACAGTTTCTTGTAATTTTGACCTTTAAAGTTAATTTGTCTCAGAGAGGTGAGATCATTTGTTTACTGTAGGGAGAACTTTTTAATAGCTAATAATTACGAGTTTACATGTTTGCTCTGGGAACGGCGCGTCGTTTTCTGAAGAAAATAGTTTATAGGCCGTCGAGACTCAGCGGCGGTCACGTCTGAGTTTTTGTACTTTCCACCCATTTCTCAGGCCCATTATTGTCAATAAAATAAAATTAAAGTTGTCAAAGTTTTCATGTCACTCTTCAACAGGTAATTATCCTTTATTGGAGCGGAAAAAAATGGGAAACCAGGGAATAAACAGGAGCCAAAATGCCAACAACAAGAGAAAAACAGAGACTGTTTTGGGTTTTATTTTTACGATCCTCCCCCGCAAAATAAAAAGATCACATGGGCCGTATCAGGGTTTGATTACTTTATGGTTCAGCTGCCAAAATCCCATCTGTACATGATGAACAAAATCATAACACTTTCACTAAATTATCAAATATTCAAGACCTCAGACTCAGACACTGCAGCTGATTGATGCCTTTATGCAGAACGGAAGAGAAGAGGCGTTAATAACATCTTTATCATTAATGATAACGGACAAGTAGCCAACTGAGCTTTTACATTTTGGATCTTCAGACCAGCCGACCTTTCCTGACCCAGCTACTTGTGGGGTAAAACCAAAAATATATGAGACGTGTCAGTGAGCAGCTAAAGCCGGATTCCAACCTCATGATCGTCTTTTATTTCTGCCAGCAGCCAAAACAAACAACAACATCCACATGTTAGCGCCATGATTTGTTCTCGCTCTTTGGGGCGTATCACAGCAGGAGCAGCTGATGTGAAACCAGAGGTGTTTTAATTGTGCACCATGTTTGATTTAAGAGTCATAAACTGGATTCATTTAGTGGAAAGGTGAAAAAGTGCAGGTGTTTTAGGAGAGCTGTCAATTACTGCCAACATCCTGCTTGGTTTTCACCTAAAAACACCTTCACTAAAGACACCTGGGACAACTTCTGTCCCCTGCTGTCCCCTGCTGTCCATCAGCGTAAATCATATTCTCTAACTTAGCTCGATTTAAAAGCCAGTTGTGCTCAATAATCAGAGACCAGGAGGAATCATCCATCAGCCCGGGGTTAAGTTTGTCATTCGGGAATCCTCAGTTTTACTGCTGGTCTTCACTTCACTTAAAAACTTGGATCTGCATCCATAGATCCTGCTGAAAGTCTGTTATTTTATGCAAACGTGAAATTGAACTCCGCTCAGTTTCATTAATGGCTGGAAACTCTTGGGCTCCGGCCACCAGGCAGGTGTCAGCTTTATGAGATGATCTACGTTCAGTTCCTTTGGCTGAGGCAGAATAACTCTGTCACGGCAGGAAAATAAGGATTTATTGGAGACACGGTGAAGACAGAGGAGGAAAAAAGAAATTTAGTGGAAAACAAGGAGATCAGCCTGAATCTGTCCTTAGTTTCACACGAGGAAGTCAGGTCGGAATTATTTCTCTGTCCTTAAGAAGAAAATCATCACAAACATTATAGTTATATCCACTTTTGTGTTGGCTAGTGTTGCTTAGCTGTGGCGGCCATCTTGAATGGGGTTGAGTATTTCAGGCCCGTTCATGTGATGACTTCCAGCGTTCCAGTCTGTGTTTTATTTCCTTCACCATCGCAGGTCACATGTTGTCTGCGCAGATATGCTGCCCCCTCTGATGAAAGCACAGCAGAACAAATATTTAATCCCTGCTTTGTTTGAGGGACACTAGCAGAGCTAACTTTCCACCTGGGGGCCATTAATCAGCTGCGTTTCCGGTGGAGGAGTCAGGGGGGTCTTCAGGACTTTGCTTGTGTCGCAAACAAATTCCTGCATCCAGATGTTCAGATTCACACTGACGCTTTTACCAGCTGGGAGGGAGATAAGCATCACTAATGTGACACAGCAACACACTTTTAGACTTCTTTATATAGTCGTTACACAACTTTAAATTAATTACCCTTGAGCTGCGTTTTTTAACGCTGGTACAGTTTTATTGTTCCGTGCTGAAAGTTTCCTTAAAATGCTGGAAACGGGTTTTTGTTTGCATCATCCCTGAGCCTTTTCCTCAGACTGGACTAACCCAAAGAATTTATCACATCATAAATCTGGGTTTTTAAATCCTGCAGACAGAACGGAGAGCCAGTTCAGTCAACAGATTTCGAACAGGGATGCACTTGGAGAGATGTTTCTTGGCTGCAGGTCCTCCGAAACACACAACAGGAAACACAAGAAACAAACATGCAGGTCAGCAGTTTGGAGTCCCAAACGTCTGATTAAGTTTGATTTACAGATGAGCAGAGAGACCTCTCCCATAACTCTTGTAAATGGATGATAAAATACTGAACAACAGTGTTTGTGTCTGTGGTGACTTCCAGTGTGAGTCAGAAACTGCACCGCTGAGTCTGCAGACACAAACCTGCAGACGCAAAAATGACCTTTTTGTAATTATCAAGGCTTCGTTTTTGGTTTGTTTCAGTTGTGCATCATCAACATTCTTTCATTTTCAAAATTTCAGCCCTGAAGTATCTTTGACATCTTCACACAAAGAGACAAGCAGTTACTTAGACTAAAATGTTTTTCCTTCTTGTTCAACGATATTAAAGTTTAAGTCTGACTGTTCTGACGGTTTTTAGGGCTGATTGGACCTGCTGTGGTCTCTGTAAACTATAATCTTTAATTTCTTTTTCATCATTTCACTCACCGGCATAAAAACACTCCCATGAAGAGGACCTGTCTGATTTAAACAAGTAACATTTTCAAGTCACAAAAATTGTCATTTTGGATAAGTTCATAAAAAGAAAATCCTTTCCCTGAACGGTCGGAGTATCCTGTTCAGTTTAAGTCATTAGTTGCACCTCAGTGAAGTTTAAACTATAAAATCTGGAGTAAATGGATCCGAATCAGCTGCTTCAGAGAGAATTTAATTGTGTTTCAACATCTATTTAAGCAGAGTGGAAATGAGACCTCCGTTCCTCGGTGGCTTAGATTTATCAGACTGAATCAGGAGCACATGTTTATATAAATCATCTGGAAATTTCAGCCTTTGATTTTATAGATTTGGCTGCTGATGTTTGAGCTCCGACTGAGGCAATGAAAACAGAAAGATTCCCTGTAGATTTCAGAACAATATCACCCCGAAGATCTAAGTCAGTCTCCAGCGGTGACGGTGAGGATGGTGGCGGTTGTAACGATACAAATGCTTTTAAATCCGCATGACATCACCTCTTGTGTCTGTCCAGAAGAAAGACTCTTGAAATATTTGGTTACCAGATCTCCTGGGGATAAAATAAACTGAGATTACAGATGTGGCTTCAGAAGCGGTGGATCCAGAGCTGCTCCTGTTGGCTCGTGCAAACAGAAGCACCGTTGTTGTTTTTAACGAGCCTTCTTCTCGGGTGACGAACACGGTGTCTCAGACTGGAGCCAGCATTTTTCAGTTCGCACCACATCTTTAACTTTAAATGGAAGCTCACTGTGAGGACATTTACTGTGGGGGTTTCAGGAAAAATCCTTTGTCAGACCGGGGTTGATTTAGTTTTTTGGTAAGATTGATGCCTGTGTAAGAATCAGGAAATATCACCTTCATTTAAAAAACAAAAAGCTGCAAAAGAACCAATTTACACTTCATTTCAGTTTGATATGGAGATGGCTGCTACGACTTTTAGGTTTTGTAATTTTTTTACAATTTATTTACAAATATTTCATTCATTGAGATCCTTTTAATTCCTTAAAAATCATTTTTCTTTAAATCTGCTTCAGCAGACTCCATCTTTGTCTTCTTCTGCTACTTTTTTGTAGATTTTAGCTACTGTTCTGCTACTTTAAGCTACTATTTTGTTTTAGCTTTTATCTACCATACCATTCTGCTTTTTATTTTAGCCTCTGTTCGGCTTGTTTTAACTTTAGTTTCTTCAGCGAATCTCAGCAAAGTCACTCAGCGCTCACCTTTCACTGATTGTGTTTTTATTTTGAAATCAATCTTACATTTCTTTTAATGTTTACTGTCGTTTCTTGCAGACATAAAAATCACAAGATGGAATATTTGTTAGATTCATTCATGCAGTACTACAATATAAGGTAAGTATTATTCTCTGACATTCATTTCTTTACAACACAGACCATTTTATTTGTGCAAAATGTTGATTTTCTTGGTGGGCAGAGTTCACAGCTGGAGTCCATGGAAGCATCAACCTGCAGCCGTTCTTCAAATGACTGCATCTCAAGATTTCAGCAGACCGTTTCTAAAAGCATCATTATCTCAGCTGGAGACATCAGAGTTAAGTGAAAGTGGCAGGCTGTTATTACTGGTGAGGAGGGGCTTTAGTTTCTGTGTGAAATCATAAACCAGAGATCTTTCAGGGAGAAGTGCATGAAACTGCGACACTTAGAGGGAACTGGATCAGTTAAAGGCAGATAAAAGTTAGGACATCAGTGCATCAAACTTTTCTATGACTGAGACAGAATAGCAATTTAATCACCGTTACACAATTAGCCTTTTAAAAAATGGTCATAACAGATTTCAAATCAGCAAAACCCTTTTCTGAAGGAGACTGGTTGTGGTCGTACAGGATAGAGTTAGAAATGAGTGGCACAGATCTAAAGTTGAACATTGTGTCTTTAGTCAAGTCTTGAGATTTCTGACGTCTGAATTCTGAACCAAATTAACTCCAGTTTTCAGTCTTCAAAGATGTTTTAAAATCATCCAGTTTGCATCTAAAACTGCAGCAGAGTGATGCTCCTGAACTCATCTTACAGCTCTGATGACCAGAGAAGCACCAGGGCACCCAAACCGGGATTTCTTTCAGTCAAACGACCCCAACTGCAACAAATACCAAACAAAAGTCTGTCTTTTAAACTGTTAAAACCTCCAACAGCACCACGAGTTTGTTGAATCATTGCAGCATTTCGTCAAGTGTGAATAAATGTGGCCCTGCGTCATGTTCAGCAGTCAGAATGAGCCAGTTCCAGCTGCCACTGATTAAGGGCGGGGTACACTCGGGACAGATCACTAGTGCATCGCAGGGGCAACCCAGAGAAATACACTGCAAACAACCCTACATACACACACACACACACACACACACAGCTTTGTATTTGTAGCCTCATCAGGACATCCATTCATTTCTGTAACCTAACTCTGACTTTTACCCTAAACCTAACTCTAACATTAACCTAATCTTAACTCACAAACTACCACACAACCAGGCAACTGAACAAGAATATTGTTTTGAGGCGAAAAGTCAGTTTTTTTCAGACCCTTTTAAACAGATGGAGAGTGATCCAGGTTTTCTAAGCTGTGATAAAAATCCAAGAAATCTCCAGTACGCTCCACAAATATTTAATCTGCTCATCCACATGAAAGTTTTTTCTGCTGTCAGACTTCTTTGATGTATTTAATGTCTTCTCCTCCTTGTTTTTCCGATCGTCAGCACAGTTTGGTTTCTGCATCCCATTTGCAGCTTAATTATTTTTGAATTTGTTCCTCCTCTGCTGGAACATCTTGTTTTTTTATCTTGACTCTTTATCTGAGACACACTGACTGACTGAATTCACTGAATAAACACAGAAAATGACATGGAAATAACACTGAGTTTGGTTTCTCTCTGTGGATCTGAGTGCAGTCGTTTGGTCTCTGCAGTGGTTTCGCTTTTGTTTGTCTTAATTTAGTCTCTTTTAGATTATTGTCTTCAGGGTAAGTTTACATGTTTTTATGTTTTCTGCTTGGAACCATCATTTTGAACATTTTATTTTGTCTGTAGCTGTGATTCTGTAGCTTTGTTGTACATCATTTTGTATAATTTCATTTGTTTTCAGTGCATGGATTAATATCCAGTCCTTTAGGTTTTTTTCCACTTTTACAATTTGTTTTATATCTTAGACAATTTTCTCAAATCTGCTTAGATCTATTTTGAACTTGCAACCTTTTTGGCAACTTTTAGCTGTGATTTTAATAAGATAACATTAAATGTTACTGGTCCATCCAAACAGAAGTTCTGCACCAGAACTTGCTCAACTTCTTCAACTGTTCCGTCTTATATTTTGTCTTTGGTGCAGTCTAAATGAGGGATTAATCTCAACATGATGCTGTTCTCCGCTGACAACAGGCTGTGTTTCTGTGACATTTGAGTAAATTCAGAAGCATCTACAGTATGTATCGGCCCACTGGGATTCTTTTCCCGGGACGTTACTGAGCCAAAACAAAGGCTGCCCCCGCCGTCACTGAAGTCCATCCAGCTGAAAGTCATTTCACTGAGAAGCTGTAGACCTTTACCAAAGAAAATGAAATATTTCCTAAATAACCAGACAGACAGGATGAGAGGAAATTAAAAAGGATGGGAAAACCATTTCCTTTTCTTCCTGATCTTCTGTAGGTTTTGTTTTCAGTCACCAAAGGAGAGCTCTGTAACTTATAGTGGAATGCAACCTGAATATATAACTTTTCATTCTACGACAAAATCCACTAACGCACGCATGAAACAGGCCTTTATTGTTGGAGAATTTACTTTCTCTTTCTGTTTCTCTCAGAGGTCATGTTTTCCACCTCCGTCTGGCCCAAGCTTCCATCCTTCAGCCTTTTATGAGACAAGTGCTTAAGGGCCCCAGATGTTGAAGGAATGACAGCAGAGAAGAAAATAGATGAAGGCAACTGTTGATCTGAGAGAAAAGGTGGGCAGAAACTTTAAAATCAAAACCCCAGCATCATTTATTTGTCTCTGTCTGTGTCCCAAAGGGGTAATAGTTGTGTCATTTCTTGATGCTCTTCCAGGCCGTCTTTGAGATGGACAAACCAGAGTTTTAAAGTGGCTCTGACAGGAAAGGTAACATCCAAAACAAAGACAAGTCTTCAGTTTAACACAGCTGATTATGCCCCACATCCTAAACTTAACCAAACAGCTAAAATAACAAGGTTTTCTCAGGTGTGTTGGAGTGATATGTTAAAGCCTAGCACTGATTCTGTCCCCTCTTTCACCAATAAAAGACTTTTGTGAGGCCAATTATATGTAAATCTGAAGGAATCCAGATTTATCCAATAACATACTTTGGCAACGAATGAACACAATCCATTCATCCACCCTAACAAGTATTCTCCTAATTAATTAATGATGTTTCTCCTGAGGGTATATATTTTTAATAGTGCCAACCAATAGTTAGCATAGAAATCCAGAGATGCTTGAGTATTGACAACTTCCTTACTTGATGTGAGATTAAAAAGGTAAATGTTGACTCTGTCAAACCAAATCCTGAAAAAAAGCATTCATATTCTCATCACAAACATACAGCTGTAAGTTTCTGCTTTATGAGACCTTAAAGACCAGCTTATGTGTGTAAATCTGTGTAATTAATGCAAAGAGGAAGTAGTATTATTAATTAGTATTAGTACTACATATGAAAATATTGAGAATTTGATGCAAAAGAAATGTGCTAAAACTGCTACAAGGAAGAAGGAAAATAATGTGCTTGCTTTTAATTCAGACTGAATGATCAGAGCAATGCCTTCATTACTGCAGACAAGGCCCGTTTCGTCGCTCCATCGCTCGTAAACAAGACGTCCAGATACTTGAACTCCTCCGCTTTAGGCAGAGACTCACCCCCAACTCAGAGGGAGCTCTCCACCCTTTTTCTGGTTGGAGGATGACCTCATGCAGGCAATTTGGCCTGGAAGAAGACTTTGTTTATCACTTCCACAAAATTAATTAGTCACTGTTTAAGGAGAAAAATTACAGAAAATATTGAACCTTAAATCCATTTGATTTGATGTGAGGGTTTCTGCAACTTTGCAAGAGAACTCCACATCTGCCAGTCTGTAGGCAGCTGATTAGCTAAAGTAATTAATCCTTCGTATAGGTTTATGTCTCTCCATCTGTCCTCCGTACGTGTGTTTACTTTGGATTTAAGGTGAGGAGAATCATTCCTGTTGCTGAAGTTAGGTTGTTATGTTTGATTGGAAACTGTGAGTCAGAGGAAACAGTCTGTGATCAAACCGGCACATGTGCCCATCTTTTACCCAGCGTATGTTTGCTTGGCTTTCAGTCAGAGTGTGCTTTCCTGTGATGTTTATGGGCTGTGACATGTGAAGCTTGAGTCTGAGGTCTGTGCTTCCTTCGAACAATAAACAAGAGTTGTGATTTTCACACAACACCCCCCTCCCCCAAACAATTTTCACTCATTAAAGTAAATTTAGTCTGCAGGTCTGTAGTTTATGACCTTATCTCACCTTCATATGAAACACTGTAGACACCTCATTTAATCTATAAAGTTTCACTTTTAAAAAGCTTGAATCAGAGGAGCCCATTTGTGCTCTAATAGAGGAAAATATTTTCTCAGTGCAACATAATGAATATAAAGTGCCTTTTTGTTCATTAACTCTGGTAATTTGAATATTTAATGTGCAAAGGCTGAGTCGGCATGCACACAAAATATTTAACTTGATTTAAAATAAATGCTGAGTCAGCACTATTCTTCTCCTGTTTAAAATTTCTTTCACTCAAACCTCTTCTGCATACTTTGTACTATTTTAACCATTCATACACCAAAACATTCAGCTCAATCAAAAATAGTGATTATCCCATAAAAGTGAGAACAGGATTTCTCCCTCTGGGTGTCAAACTGAGGTTTCATGGTTGGACGACAGGACAGTGACCCATTATGATGTCAGGAAAAGCTGACGTTGTGCGAAACAGACACAAAAAGTTTAAACATTGATAGTTTTATTTTGGAGATTTTTAAATAATATTTGTGAGGAATTTTTGTTGTAAATTCCTCCACCTTTTGACAGCTCAGACCAAATTATAAGCCTTGAATTGTAGTTTTAGTAATAGAAAGGTGTATTTCTGATATTTTGGTTCACTTTCATTATTTTGTATCTGATCTTGATCCAGCAGTGCTGATAATTAAAGCACAATTTTCACAAGTATTTAAAACTGAGGCTGAAGATTTTAAACAGACCACTTTGTTTTGTTAGTCCCAACAATTTAAACTGTATCAAAGATAAGATGAATTCAGTTTAGGGCCAATATCTGTTTCTATGATTTAAACATTTGAGTTTTAAGTCAGGAAGTAAAGTCAACAAATAACCATTAGACATATATGTCTGTTTTTCCAATTCTTTATAGACTTAACCAGAATGTTTGTTTTTTTTTAGGTCTGTAAATAAAAGAGTTGCTCACAAAACTCAGGGTTTAAGATACAACTCAGGTTTGGATTTACATTTAATTCATTAGGTTCAGTAGACTTTACAGTTCCTCAGTTTAATGATTGTTTTTTAATGAAAATATGCACAAGGACTCATGTTTGTTCAGTTTAACAAGTTTAAGTTGATGCTGAGGTTACTTTCATCGTAAGGATGCTGAGGAAACTTTTGTCTCTGTCTGTGGAAATCAGTCAGAACAAGATCAAAATCATAAACCATATATTTGTAAAATACCAAAACCCAAGAGGAAGATTTGCCTCCTCATGAGCTCGAGGAGCTTCTTGTCTGGTTCTTTACTGCTGAGGTTCAGGTTAAAACTTTGCTTTTAACAACCAAACGAGACCCTTGCAGCGTCAATGAAACCTTCATTGAGACAGAGAGGTCTTACAGGTACAACAGATGACTTATACATATATTTCTTTTTACTTTGTGTATTTTTTGTGTTAAATGGAGCTGAGGAGGAGGGCGGGCGTTCAACCAGGCAGACGGACGGCTCCTGCAGGGCCTGTTGTCCATGTAATGGATTCTCTCAGGTCTTTAAACCATTTGTTTCTTACAGTTTAAAATCTCTTTTTGGATATCTTTTTCTACCCTAATGACCCATCCTTCTGCTTCCCTAATTATTTGACCGTTTCTTATTTATAAATGACAAATTTCCTTATGTGATTCCTCAGTTTTCTTTGTTTCTTTCTTATTCCCTTTTTTCCAAGAACTCACCTGCTTTGTTTGCAATAAAGTGGGTTTGAGCTGGTCATTAGAAGTAAACAGCTGGAGCAGCTGCATAAAACTCTGTGTAGTGTCGTGATTAAAACTCAGATTTATTACATTGCGTGCATGCATTGTTCTTTTTTATCACAAGTAAATTGAAATTGTAACCATGTTTTCAAGCCTGATTTCTGCTTAGATCTTCAGTGAAGAATATTTTTAGGCCTGCGCTGCTTCTTCTTTTGTCCTCTACTTGTCCACTTTCAACATTTTTGATCACAAGCTGAATAATAAGCAATCAGCTGCAAAAACTGAGTGAAAAAAGCAGCAAAAATGCAAAGAAAAACAAGAAGAATTAATAAGATTACTTTTGATAAAAATATTCAAGGGAGTTCTACCAATTATTCCCTGGGCCGATAATCTAACACAAGTATTTAAATGTACTGATCAAGCTCACTGAGGGGATTCATGTAAAAACTTTGTCTTGAAATGAAAGAAAGCAGAGCTGTTTGCGTTCTCACACTTTGCCACTTAAAGCTTCAACACAACAATGGAAACACCAACAACATAAACCAAAAGTCTAAAAAGCTGTTTCCTTTACTCACACTCAGTCTGTCACAATTACTGACAGAACAATCAAGACTGAAGTGTCACCTTCAATTAGCATTTTCCAGCTTTCCATAATCCAAACGCTCGTTGTTTTCTGGACTGATTGTTGCTCACAGACTTGGCTCGGACAATAACACATGTGTTACAATTAGCCTTGGCCTCATTGTTCACGTGTTCTTGGTTTTTGAAGAGGTTTGGTCATTTCTGAGCTCCCAGAGAGACCACAGAAACCATAAACAAGAGTCATCAGGGCACAGTAAAAGGCTTCTCTGGTCCAGAGTTAAAGGTGGGAGGTGAGACGATCAGTTCTCGAGGAGAACACAGGAAATCTCACCGGTAGAGTGATGTAAAGAGTCATGGTGTCTTCATGCTGTGTGAGTTAGTGTTATCTGATAAAAATGCTGCATTACTGATTTGTCTTAGAACTGAGATGGTTTTTTTGCATCCATGTTCAGTGGTTTGAAGGTCAGGAAACTGGTTGAAAAACAACCTAAGAACCAGAAAACTACTGGTATCCAGTCCCACTCTGCAAGAACACATCCTGCAATGATCTAAAGTGCAGTTTTTGTTGTTGTGATCGCTCCATCAATTGGCTTTCCTTTAAAACCATTTCAGTTTGTGTTAATGAGAGTAAAATATGTTGTCTCATACAAGATATTTGTCTTTGCTGTTTTATTAGAAACTATATTTTAGTTTTTGTTTGCCTTTCTGAAGCAAAAGAACTATAAACCACTGGGCTTTAACTGTTGGCAACAAATTAAAAAGGGCATTTGAGAGATTTTCCAAAATGTCTCAAAACAAAGTGCAAGAGTTGTCAGTTTCCCTCAGTTTCATTTTGGAAGAGTTTGCAACAATTTTTCTGTCAAAACAGTCACAGAGTTGTCATGGGCATCTGGAACCCATCCTAAATGTAGTTTTTTGAGAAATCAGAAAGTACAAAAACTGTGAGACACTTCTGGGAGTGTTTGGAGACTGACGAAACCCAATTGTGACTGACTAGAGACAAAAAAGAGAATAAATTATGGTCAAATTGAGAAACATTAGGACACTTTGTGATTAAACTGTGACAAAAAATAGCCATATGTCATTTGCAGTAATGTTGCACAATTATTTACAATTTATTTTAAGTTACAGACACACATGTGTTGTAATTATCAATTCAATGTTGTTCCAAGTGGAAATTTGCATATTTCATGCAATTTTGTGTCTCTAACTAGCTGCAGCCCAGTGAGATACAGATTAAAGGTTTAATTTTTTTACTGAACAGAAACATAATGTTGTTATTGTTGTCTGGTCTGAATAACTGTGCAGCTCACTTTGATTTAAAGGAAAAAACAAGTGGACTGTATGACATGTGTGAGGATTTATTCATGTGTGTTTAAGAAGACCAAGAGAAGAGTCTGCAAACGGTGAGGTTTGGTGAACATAAGCTGCCTCAGTTTTCAGTCATTAATTCAAAATTAATCCAGCAATAAATCAACTCTGTCAGGTCATAAACATACAAATTACTGGGGAGAATTTTAGAATAAAAACTAAAATATTCACCTCAGCTTCAAATAAATTTATAAATTTTCTTCTAACAACTCAAAGTTGTAATAAAATCTTTGCTGCATCACATGCCTTGTTTTATTTAACGCTGCTGTTTTGATCAGAGAGAATTAAAACAGCAGCGAAGGCAGCCAAGCGTCTGTTTGTGATGTCAGATCCTGGAGTTGATCCTCTGTCAGCGGACTGAGAAGCAGGTCTGTTGATGCTGCATCAAAGTTAACAAACAACAGAGACGACTGTCTTTATCTCTGATGTCACGGAGCGCTCAGCGGCGGAGGACAGAGACCCCTTCAAGACACTCGAAGAATTTCAGAACCCCTGCATTCCATTAAAATCAGTTAAAAACTTCAGATGTTTTCCACCGCAGATCTTCCGCCCAGCAGGGACCTGAGAGGAATGACATCAGAGAGAAACGAGGAGGAGAGGAGAGAGGGAGGATGAATTCTTCAAGTATGAGAAAATTTTACTGCTCTCCTTCTTCTCTCCTCCTCCTGTTTTTTTCTGTCTTTCTTTCTGTTCTTTGCTTTCATCCCTTCTTCTTTCTGTCCATCGCCCTCCTCCTCTTCCTCCTGCTGCCGGTCAGTCAGAGCTCCACAGAGCCGGACAGAAACAGGCTCTCCTCACTTCTCTGAGCAGGTAAGATGCTTTTGGACACCACAACATTTTTGAATTTATCATATTTTTTCTAAATACATTAATATCATTAAGACAAATTCATTAATATTATGCAGGTGTAAATAACTTCTGCAGAAAGTTACAAACAAAATTCTTCTGCTTTATTTGTCATTCACTTCACTCCTCTGCATGCATGTTGTTTATTCATGCAGCAAATATCAACCTGAACATCCTAGTTCTTATTTTTTTAAATATTTTGCATACTTAAATGAGTAAATTAATAAATTAAACAGAGTTTTTTTAAACACTTCCTCAGTCCAGTGTTGCAGCTGTGATCATCTATAAAGTAATATTTAAAGGTATTTATGGTATTAAAGGTATTTATGGTATTTTAAAGGTATTTATGGTATTTTAAAGGTATTTATTGCAAACTATATCAAATGGTGCAGTTTGGAAGAGTTTATCCTTTCCCAGATATTCTGATATGTTGTTCTGAAACGGGGGTACACACTTAACACAAACAAAGCACTTTTATCTTCATACTTAGTAGATACATCTTATATATATATATATATATATATATATTTAAATATCTTCATACATGCAAACAAATGGGGTAGTTGGCATCAGGCCAAAGAGTTTGCTTTTAAATTTTAAATTTAAAGATAAATTAACCAATGACTTCATGATTTTTTATTTTATATATTTATTTATTTTTATCTTAACAGGTTTTTATGACATTGCAATGAGTGCCTTTAAATGTAACTTGTTATTTAATTCTGTCTAGTCTGAAACTAATAAAAAAGGAAATAACTGATTTTATCTGAAAGGCTTTTATTTAACCAAACTAGCAAATTTTATTGTTTGTGCAATTTAATGGTAAAATAGAGAGTTACTCATGGTTTAATTTTGTATTTTTTTTAAAGAAAACATTCATTACCAAATTATGTATCGATTGTTTGAGATTAGGAAAAAACTTTTTAATAATAACTATTAAATAATAAAAATCATAAATGCTTAATCAACAACATTAATATGCACCTGTTATTTTATTATATGTGGCATATAATGACCATAAAACTGCTGTGTTCTATTCTAATAAAATTCAAACATTTTGTTAGTATATATGTTAGTAATCATAATATTAGTAATATAATATTAATATTAGCTTCCTGTTACAAACTGAAGCAGATTGAACAGATTCAAATAAAACTAAACATGAAAATTGCTAAAAACACAAAATTTTTAAACACAAAGATGTTTAAATGAGCCTGTAATTTCATTTTTGAGCCTCGCAATGCGAGAGGTAAAATTTTTTTATCATGTTAAGACTGTAAACTTATGAGTTATTTGTAATAATTTTTTATCTTCAGAAAGATTATTAAACAAATGTCTTCACCACTGATCAACGAGCTGTGAGGCAGCAAAGCAACCAGTTTTTATTGTGTTTTACCTCAGATAGGTGTTTCTGTCCAGAACTGAGATGTTTTTACCTCATCCTTGTCATGTTTTGTGACTTTTATCATTCTGTGTTTTGTATCCTTGTTCGTTACTCGGAGTAGTTTTTTGTTTCTTGTTCTGTTATTCCCACCGTAGATGTCCTTGTTCTAGTTTCACCATCTGCTCCATATTTCTAATCATCTCACCTGTGTCCACCTTCCAGTCACCTTCTCCTTCTTAAACACTCCTGGGTTTCCAAAGTCAAACACCAGATTCTGTTTTTGCTCGCGTCATGTTATCTGGTTTCATTTTGTTTTGCTGTTCTCCTTCCAGTGACTCTGGTTTTTGGTTGTTATGTTGAGTATATAAGAAAACAAATCTATTCACCTAAAATAAAGGAAAAATAAATAAACTAAATAATTAACCAGATCCACCTGTTGTGGGAATGCCTCCTGGTTATTGCAGTCAAATCAGTAAGCCAAGTTTGTGTTTAAGGAAGCGGTCAGGGGGAAGTTTATTTTGGCTGCTGTCGGCTGAATGAACGGGAGGAAAAAGCTTCCACGTGCAGAGGGAGAAAGCAAAGATGGAGAGCATCTGAGTTTTATCAAAATTTCTGGAAGATTAAGCTGCCGTCCTGAGGTTCAGCCATATCACAGCTGGAACAGCTGTCACTCTCAGGTATTTACAAGCTAATCATTCACTGAAACTCACAGTGAAGGGTCTCTAACTGGTCAAGTTTAGGTTAAACTGCAGATGCTAGTGTTTGTGTCAGGACAAACCAAATTAGAAGCAGAGAAAACGAACTAAATGTGTGACAAGAAAGTGTGGGAAGGTTTGGAAGTGAGCTGAGGCAGTTTGCAGGTTCAGGATAACCTAAGACACCCATAAACTCCGGTTTAAATGAACTGTACAGCAGGATGCCTTTACTGTTCAACCCTCAAACTTTTGAACTCTGCTGGTACCAGGAAATCATTTTAGTTCTGCATGTTTCGAGTTTTGATTCTCAGTTATAGATAGAGCATCTATGCAGCAATTGCATGATACACCTGCAGCTATGTCTGCAGTCACAGTTTATGGATATCTAATCGATTTTTGACAGTGGTTTGGTTAAAGTTTGATCTCTAAACCTGCTCACTGTTTGAATTTCACAACAAAAGTCACAGGAGTTCAGTCAGAAAACAGTAAAATCCAGTCCAGTCCAGTCCAGGCTGCTGGGGTTATGATGGTGTGGGGACGTTTTGGGGACGTTTTAGCCGTCAGTAAATCCTGGCCTGAATTGGACAACCTGTTAAAAACGTTGGAGCTGAAAAACTGGACACACATTTTTATTTTTTATTTTAAAATGTCATCAAGTGCAAATGAAATGGAACATTGGATGAATAATAAAACCTTGCAGTTGTGAAAATAAATTGTCAATTCTAGTCTTTACTGGTCGGGTTTTGGTCCTGAGCGCTCATTAATTTGCATAAATTGAAAATCACTTTCACTCTCTTTATATAATATAATCCTACAGAACAGTAGAAAAACAAACTCTGTCCTTGCAGTTAGGAGATATTAGTGCATACGTTTTCCCCTTTAATGGGTTTTATTGCTCCACCAGCGTCACATTCTTGTGAACTCTCAGCAGCTGGTTTCTTCATTCAGACCTGCTGCTGCTGCTGAGTGAGGCTTTGAACAGCCGGTCTGTCAGGTATTAACCTGCTTTGCTTGTAAACCTCAGGCTGTCAAATCATTAAAGGTCTGACTCAGATTTGAGGATATGATCAGCTACTGTTTAGGTTGTAGGGCATGGCCCCTTGAGCGTGGCAGAACTGGTCTTTTCCAGACTAAAGTGGGTTTTTTGTTGTTGTTCTTTAGATTTCTGTTTTATCATTTCTTGGGTGAGTTTCACGGCTTGTCTAGGTTGAAATTCAGAAACATGAAATTGTTTTGAAGCCATTTTTTGGGGTCAAAATGGCAAATAAAACCTTGTCCAAGCTTAAATTCAGACATTCAGTGCAATGTTTGACAAAAAAGCAGTTGTTCACAGCTGAAATGTTCTCATGTACGCTACAGAATGCCAGTCTTATTGAGCCTAGGTAATCCTAAGTGGTTAAATAGAAGGCAATATGGCAAAGCAACAAATTGAAAAAAACTCAGCTAAAAGCACATTAAATAATTTAGACTCACCTTGGGTTTTACGCTTCATAAAGAAAATAAATTATCAGAATATCTTAACAAAATCTAAGAGCTTGAAAACAGAGCAACCGGACTTTTGTTCTGTTAGCTGAAGATGTTTCGCTTCCCATCATGGAAAGGTTTCTGTCCAAAAAGGTCCAAGTTTTAAACAGCATGAGATTCATGAAAGCATATAGGAATACAGTACACATTTTTACTGTCAGACTTTTAAGTTCATGCTACAATTCAATGTAGCCTTTTTTTTTATAAAAAAGGAAACTTTAAATCAGAAACTATGTCATAAAACACTTATAATAAAGTGGTCTAAATTGCCCAAAATAACAGACAGCTGGGTAGTAAGTATTCAGTAAGCCAGCCAGTAGTCTGCTCCAACCAGGCAGAGTATAACAGACTGTTCTTTTAGACCAAGTTACTTTTTCCATGGGGTTTATTGGCTGACATGCTACACTGACAGGCCCATAAACAGCTAATGGTTCCCATTTGTGCTAATTGTGTCCAAATTGGAGGCTGCTGAGCTAACCTAAAATGTAAGGTGAGCTTTAATGAGTGATCATGTGTCTCTTCCAGGAGGGAAAATCCCTGGAGTACAAAATGGGAAGAGGGAAAACATCATGACCTACGCGGTGTCTGAAACAAAGTGACAGCAACTGAACGAGGCCTTGTTGTCCCACAGAGCAACTGATGAGCTTCGTCTTTCTGAACTGTCCGAACATCCCAGAAACAACAAGCTTCAGATCAACCAAACAGTCCCGTTTTCTCTTCCCGTGTTCTTCCCACCAACCAGTGGAAGGCTTCCAGGTCTGATCCCAGTAATGCTTCCCCTCACCTCCTCCCTCATCGTCCTCCTTCTGGCTGGATCAGCTCTCCTGACCCCAGAAACCTCCACTGAGCTACAGGCCGGAGGCGAGAGGAGACCAAGAGATGCTGAGCAGGACTCCATTAAGGTGATTTACTGGTTGCTTTGGATGACTGAAGGGACTCAGGACAGGTCAACAGACCGGTTACATTTGTTTGAAATATTTGCTTTCATTATGAAACTAAAGTTCTTTGTACCAATACCTTCATCTGCATGTCAGCCTCATGTTCTTTACTGATGCAGTGACTTTTAAGGTAAGATGTTCAGGTAAACAGGATGATGGGAGCAGAAAAAGTGGAAAATTCAACTAATGATGGAAGATCACACGAAAATGATATTTGTACAACCAGCAGTGCATTTTATCAATTACTGTCTGAGAAATGAGCACCCTGAGACGAGTAAGTGACTAAACAGAACTTAAACTTTAGCTGATGTTCGCAGTTCTACCAAATAAGCAGCCCCTAAATTTTGAGTTCATACTAATTTAACTTTCATGGTAAATCCTTTAAAAATGGGAAAACTTAAAGGGCATTCAACAAGTTTCTTTACATTTAAAAATAGGTTTTATAGGTCAGTGCTATCCAGTCTTATGTCTTATTTAATATTACTTCATGTTGCATATTTGCTACTCTTTGTACTTTTATAAAACATGTAAACTCAAAGCTGCAACCAGTATAACATAAATATTGTTTTCCTTAGCTGAGTGAACTTTTTTGTTAGATTTCTTGCAGCATACTTTAACAAATGTCTCTTTTAATTTAGTGCAATTACACAGTGAACTCACATGACTTAATGTGCAGTTTCAGTGGATTTCTTGGATGCTGATGTGTTCATTAGGGGTTTGAGTGACATGTGGCATACTGTGCTGTATGTGGAATAATAGTAATGTGAAGTGACTGAGAGACTCATTACACTGTACAGAGCTCTTTATCATAAATATCTGATTATAGTTGCACAGTAAATTCAGGATTTAACCACAGAAATACAAACACCGGCTGGCTTGTCAGTCTCATCCAAAGGTTTGGAAACAAATGTTCCCTAAAAACAGCAGAAACATGCTAACAAGCTTAGACAGGAGATGGAACTTTTATCCAGAAGGCAGATCGTTTGTCATCGTTAAATCAAAATGTTTTGGAAACCTCCTTCAGGACAAAACAAGGAAACCTGACATCATGAGTTATAAAAATAGATATTAGTATAATTTAAAACAACCAAGACTGGTGTCATCAAGTTGAAGAACTCCATAGTCTAACTGTTGAAAAAAGGTGTTCTTGTTGTATTTGAAGTATTTTTATTTGCAGGTTCTCTGTGACGGGTGCCTTAATGTGTGGTCCAGGAAGAACCGTAGAGTTTAATGATTTGCCTTTTCTGTTGTTGTTGCAGGTAGTGATCTCAGAGGGATGCACCTCACAGGGAGATTCATCTAATGCCAGCCAAGAAGGTAATAGTTAACGATTTGGCAAAGCTCATGAATGACTTAAATAGAACAATGCAAAGAATGTTGATAGAACTTATCTGTAAAGTCTGGGTAAATAACTCCATCATAGAGAGGACATGGAGGTAGTTGGAGGAGGATGACTCCTGAAGAGGGAACAGCTGAAAGAAGAAGACGTCAGAATAAACAGTGGGGCATGTGGTGTTTGAGATGCTTACAGTGTTTCTGTGTTTCTCAGGTAAAGAAATCAATCTGGATCCTGGTTCTCCTCTGGTCCTGACCCATCGGATCAAGCTGGTTCCATCAGGACAGGGGTCTGGGTTATGTGGCTGCGAGGCGGACTTCGCTGCCCTGCGGGAACGACTGGAGAGTTTGGAGAGGGAGGTGTCCGACCTACGAGAGAAGTGTGGGGGAGCTGAGGGAAGCTGCTGCACCTCGGAGAGCAAAGGTTAAACTAAAACATTTAACTGTGCAGATATGAGCTTAAATTTTAGGTTTCACTGCTGAGCACTAGGCTTTAAATTTAACTTTTTGATCAAATACAAGAATGACATTGTAATTTTCAAATAAACACCTAAATTATTATTAAATCAAGCTTTTTACTTTTAATAAAAACTCAGGAAGAGCAAAGTACCCGAAACTAAAAAAACACTTTTTTTAAGTGTCTAAAACTCATGAACTGAGGTGATGTTACACTTGTCATATAGAAAATAATAATTGCACAGCATTTCTTTCAACAAGTCTGAAAGAAAACCAGAAAACCTTCAAGGCTTCCATGTTTTTCCACCACAATAATCCAAAGACATGAGTTAATTTCATCTGGACAGAGCTGATATGTCCTGCAGACATATGTTTGATGCAGAAGTAACGACAGGCAAAGATCCAACGGTGGAAGGGACCAAATCTTTTCCATCTCTGCATCTCAGCTTGTAAGCAAAGCAAACAGAATCAGAAGAAAGTTAGGTAAAAAGGTCATGTAAAGGCAAACAGTAAAAGTAAACAAATCTTCTTTAGCATGAGTAATAAAATTATGAAGAAGAAAGTTTCGGTCATTTTTTAGATGATGATCAAGGAACTGGTTGCATGAAAGTTACAGCTCCTGGAAAAGAAAAACAAATGACAGCGCAATGATTAACATAAATTCCTAATTATTTAATCTACTAATCTTCTTAAATCGAAGTTTACATCTAAATGTTTTCTTAATGTTTTGAACAAGAAGATCAGAAGACATGTGTTTATGGCAACATGTGGTCAACAAATTCTATTTGCTCAAAAGAAATCCCCTTTCTGCTTTCCATTTCCTGCATTTGGTGATGAATTCTTGTTTGGTGACCCCACAACACGAAGAAAACTTCAAAAGCAGCATCACTCATCACATTAATACAAGTCAGTTTATTAAAAAATTACCTCATATTTAAAACCACACACAGCTGTCTGAAAGTTTGAAAAAGAAATTAGAAGGAACTCTTAAAAAGTTTTTTTTTAGTTTTCTGATTATGTAAACACTTATCAAGTTTCTCACTGAGATCCTTATAAAATCCTCAGCTTTAAAACTGGTATTTATACATAAATAATTTGATTTTCAGAAAAGGTTGTACTTAATTCTGTATGAACTGTAAGGAAAACAAATATGTTGTTCATTACAAAATTAAGAAACATGTAGGTTAGAAAAAATCTTGATAAGTGGAAACATGCAGAAAATAGGTTATCCAAGACAGAACCTTGTACTCTGTTTTAATTGTACTTTTTTATTTAAAAACCCTGGCGTTAACCTGAGATATCTCCAGCTGGATTAATCCTCTAGATTTACCCAGACTGCATCATGAACTGACAGAAATCAAGCTATGAGCTCACAGAGCTGAGGGTATTACTCACTTTATTGGGCTTGATTTTCTTTGGGGGTAAAAAGGCAAATTCAGGTTAGATTTGTCAGGAAATGGATGTAGGTAAATGTACTCTGAAGTGATGGAAAACAAAACTGGATCTGCTTGTGTGTGTGTGTGTGTGTGTGTGTGTGTTACCACTCAGCTCTTTGCCCACTGTGATCTCAGTCTCTTATGAACCAGTGGACTTCCTCCTCCCTCAGTTTTGACAACACTCCCATGCCTAGACATAAGGGCCCAATCACTCAAAACAAGGCTGTTTTGTGCAGTCTAATTAGAACAGATTAGACCTCCACCCCCCTGAAAAAAATGGCCAAAGCATTGCGATGTAGGAAAAAATATTTGGTTCCAACTTATTTAAGGTCTGCAGTAGATTGTAAGTAAGTCAATAATCAGTCTCTCCAGGACTTTCTTGTTGTATCAGGATCCATAATGGTCTATAATGGTCTACCAAAGTGACATCTTAACCTAACACACATAAAATATAAAAATGATTTTAAAAAAGGTTGTTTTTTAATACAAGCAATTTAAATGTTTTTGTGATCATGCTGCGTTTTACCCATTATTTCACCAAGCTAACAGAAAACCTCTGAATGTTTCCCTCTCCTGTAGGTGCAGGTTGTTCGATAAAATCAGAGCTCAAGGGCTGTCCCAGTGAGTGCAGCGATCAGGGCCGCTGCGTGGATGGCAAGTGTGTCTGCTTCGCTGGTTACAGTGGGCCAGACTGCAGCGAGTCCAGCTGCCCCGGGAACTGCAACAACAACGGGAGATGTGTGAATGGACAGTGTGTGTGCGATCCTGGCTTCTCTGATCTAAACTGCTCCCAGAGAGTCTGCCCGGACAACTGCAACGACCAGGGCAAGTGCGTGAATGGCAAATGTGTGTGTGACAGTGGCTTCACAGGGCCAAGTTGCTCAGAAGAATCCTGCCCTGGCAACTGTAACAGAAGGGGGCGCTGTGTTAAAGGACAGTGTGTGTGTAATCCTGGATTCACAGGTTCAGATTGCTCTAAAAAGGCCTGTCCTGACAACTGCAACAACCGTGGCAGATGTGTGAATGGTAAATGTGTCTGCTCTAGTGGCTTCACTGGTGCTGACTGCTCTGAGACAGCCTGTCCCAGGAACTGCAACAACAGGGGGCGCTGCATCAATGGAAAGTGTGTTTGTAATAATGGATTCACTGGTGCAGACTGCTCTGAAAGGGATTGCCCCAACAACTGCAGCAACCGTGGGAAGTGTGTTAATGGTAAATGTGTCTGCAAAAGGGGTTTTACCGGTGCAGACTGCTCTGAGATAGCCTGTCCTAGGAACTGCAACAACAGGGGGCGCTGCATCAATGGACAATGCGTTTGTAATGATGGATTCACTGGTACTGACTGCTCTAAAAAGGCTTGCCTCAACAACTGCAGCAATCAGGGGAGGTGTGTTGGTGGTAAATGTGTCTGTGACAGTGGTTTTACTAGTGCAGACTGCTCTGAGATAGCCTGTCCAGGAAACTGCAACAACAGGGGGCGCTGCATCAATGGACAATGTGTTTGTAATGTTGGATTCACTGGTGCTGACTGCCTGGAAAAAGCATGCCCTAATAATTGTAACCAAGGCGGGAGCTGCGTTGATGGAAAATGTGTCTGCAACAGTGGCTTCAGTGGTGCCGATTGCTCTGAAATTGCCTGTCCTGAGAACTGCAACAACAGGGGGCGCTGCATCAATGGACACTGTTCTTGTGATGATGGATTCACTGGTGCTGACTGCTCTGAAAAGGCTTGTCCCAACAACTGCAACAATCAGGGGAGGTGTGTTGATGGTAAATGTGTCTGTGACAGTGGTTTCACCAGTGAAGACTGCTCCGAGATTGCCTGTCCTGGGAACTGCAACAACAGGGGGCACTGCATCAATGGTCAATGTGTTTGCAACGATGGATTCACTGGTGCTGACTGCTCTGAAAAGGCTTGCCCCAACAGCTGCAACAATCAGGGGAGGTGTGTGAATGGGAAGTGTGTTTGCAATGTTGGCTTCACAGGGCCAGACTGTGCTGCCAAAGGCTGTCCCAACAACTGCAACAAAAAAGGAGTGTGCCTAAAAGGGAAGTGTGTATGCCGAGGTGGATTCACCGGATCCGACTGCAGCCAATGTAAAGAGGGCAAGACTGGACCCAAATGTAATCTTGGTGAGTCAGAGTTACCATGATATGTAAACATAAGCTAAAAGTGGACCTAAAGGACAATATGCAAGGGTTTTTTGTAATGTAGAAAAAAGTTACCCTTGCTTTTACTGGTTGAAGGTTTTTTCACTTTAAGAAATTCAATGTATAGGCTGCTTATTGCACTCAACTTTAGCAGTAACTGAGTCAATCATGTCTGTCTGTTAGCAAAATATGTCTAATTTAAGATAGCTGCTTTAGCTAATCAACCTACGCCAACACAACAATGGCTATAAGTCAGTCAATTTACATATATTGAGCCAATATTAAGATATTGAGCTTAAGTTATGGACCTTTTTGGTGTGGTAGTAGCTGAGTGTCAGTCGCAACACATACCCTGAGTGTGACTTCCTGCATTGTAGCATGAGATTACATTTAATTACAAGGTTTGACCAAATCAGCTTTGACACATAACATGATCTTTGTTTAAAACTTTGGAATGAAAGGTAGCAGGCAATATGCATTTCAAGTAGTGCTAGGCCTTTCATTACTTCTTCAACTTATTTCAAACCAAGGGAAGAACATTTTGTTTATTTCTCTAAACATCATTTCTTGTAGATAAGCTTCTTCTTCCCTTCTAGCTGTGTTTTCTTGCTGTTGCTTTGTGTTGTTGTCAGGGTGTGTTAACCCATTAGCTCGTCTGCTTGGAGCCGTTTCAAGCTGCAATCATTCCAGTGACGGAACTGTTTCATTAACGGTGGAGCGGGACCAAAAGCTGCTCCCAATAAAAATCCCTCGTATATTTCTGCTAAATGGCTTTCTGTGCTGCATGAGGCTAACACAAGACAGAGAAATGTTTCTGAGTGTTAAGTGTTCCTTCAAATGTGGCCAACCGCTTACTGTACTTGATGGATGGTTGTCCAACAATCTGAAGCCCTAAAGGCCAGTGGGGAACAGAAAACCGTTTCCATGCACCTGGAATTTGTGCAAAAATGCCTCAGCAGAGACCCTGCTAATAAAAAAACTGTTGACAAGTGAAAAACACACCAAAAGACAAAAAAAAAACTAAAGAAAACAAATGTAGATATAATTTTAGGTGAAAATCTACTATACCTATCTTCTTTTTTTACTCTTAAAAAGTCTGACATTGTTCTAATTTGCATATTTAAGCATACTTTCAACATCAAAACAACACTGTTAGTACAAATATATTCAGCATTTAGCTCTGTGGTGTTTAAATGTGGACTCTCAGTGCAAATTACATAGCTGGAGACTTGGAATGTTATTAAAACAAAGATATTTTATGACATTGACCTTAATGAGAGCCTTTAATCTGATGTAATTATACAGTTAAGGTACAGCAGGCCTTCATTTTGTTTGTTGAGGGATTCTTGTTGCTGTTTTGTTTTGTTTTTTGTTGATAAATTCACTCATTTCAGGCCTTCGACAATTTTAGAATTATTTAATGTTCCCAAGTAAAATGTTTAAACTTTTCTGTTGTCACTTGTTTATTCATTTTTGTTCTAGATTCAGAGGAAAACAAAGCAGCATCGCAAGTAATAAAACAAAATGAAATGAACTTAAAATTAAATAATGTAAAAGGAAACTGTTTAGAGGAGCAGAGAATGAACGTTCTGGTAAAATGAAATGACACGAATAAATTACTGGGACTGTTATTTGAGAGGTAGGGGGAAACATGAAAATATACAAGTACACTGGCAGAAATAAATACAGAAACATTCTGAAAGCCCTGATACATAAACTAAAACAGAACTAAAAGCCAGAAAAGAGTCTGTGAGGGGTTTCAGAGGTAATGAGTTCAGGAGGAGAACGGCCCGGAGGACTCGGGTTGATCTCAGTTAAAGAACCGTTGTGTCTTACTGAGAAGCCGCTCAGACCAGAGGAGGTTTCCTCGCAGCACTCGTGTGACTTGCATGTTGGATTTTGTTAATTGCTTTGGGGAGCATTACGTCAGGCTCTCAGTGAGTGGTGGGTTTTTCAGCTCTAATTTTTACGAGAGACTCGTCGCAGTAAAACAAGCCTGTGAATTATTATCGCAGTTCTCCATCATTATGTGTAGTTAAACATCATCTGTGCGGCTCCTCCCGGCTGAGCACTTTAACTTTCATAATGAGTGAATGTTGTACACGAGACACAACAACTGTTATCAGCTGTAGGAGATTTAGGTGGAGTTTATGGTCAAACTAAATAGACTTTTAGTTCAACTTGGTTCAACTGCTGTTTTAAATATGGATAGATTAAAAAAAAGAGGATTTGTTGAGGATGACTCTGAGCTTCTACCACACTTTATTTTAGCTCAATATCAGTAAAACTGACTGATGAAGTCATTTTTTGTTTGCTAATGTTGATTAGTTGTAGCGGCCATTTTGATTTGAGGAAACTTCCAATAAGAATTAGTTGTCCAATGATTACTTTTTGAGAATTTAAATAAACCTGTCCAGTGTTTCATGAGATATTTTTCTAACAGACAAGACAGACAGTTTTTAATGACGGACAACATGAATCAATCACCTCTACATCTATTTATTTTTTATCTATTAGAGCTTGGGACTGACCATTTGTTTTGTTTTTATGACATTTTTAGACAAAATATTTAGTATTATGTGGAAAAGAGTAATTTAAGCTATATAGTTGTTTTATATTATTATTATTATTAGTAGTAGTGGTAGTAGTATTATCACAACCAAAGCAAAACAAACAAAAAAAAACAACAATTTGGTTTGGTCCCAGCCAGCATCTGTAAATAAATAATAAATAAAATCTGTTTTTTTTTCACAATCATTCAGCACAAGTTCTGAATGTCAGCCACAGAATCTGAAAGCAGGACCCTCCTGGCTCACAAATCATAAATCTGGATACAACTTTTAATGGCAAAAGCATTCGTTGTGTTCTGAGCTGTATTGATTTTCGACCTGCAGATCAGATTAAACACTCTGCTGTATTGTTGTGATGCCAGGGAGCAGATGGTTTAGGGTTTGGTTGAGGTTAATGCCAATCTCTGAGCGATCCATCACTCTGAATCCGGTGAGATGTGAATCTTAACTGGATCGGTGGAAAAAGGAAAGATATTTAGTAAAAGGACAAATTGATGCTTGCTGGTCTCTTTTTTCTCTTTTGTTTTAACTGGACCCTTATTTATTGCTGTTCTGTACTCACAGAATAAACATTTTAACATGTGCTCCCCACTTTTTTACAGACTAATACAAAACAAAAACATGAAAACAGATTGTGTTCTTACAACATGTAGAACTTCTAATTCACAAATAGGGATTTTGAGAAACTGAGACAAATGTGTCAAATACACATTTCTGCTAATAAAACAAAAACTAGTTTCTGTTAGATTTGACAACAAAATGGTGCCAAGAAGATCGAATACCAAATTTAGTGAAAACCTTCAGACAACAGATGTCCCTTTTTACGACAAAGAAAACCAATTTTTAAGTTCCCTTGGCTCAAATTAGATTTTGCTGTTTTTTTCCATCCCTTTGTTGTTGTTTTTTTACCGATTTGTTTTAGGTTCCTGGCCATGACATAAACAGGAAGACCACAAAGATGATCAGAACAAAATAAGTTTTATTTAGCTGTCTTTAATTCAATCACCCCAAAACCAAAGCCAGGTCCTGCAGGGAAACCCACCCTACCTGTAACTTAAGGAAAAAGGGGAATGAAAGAAAAACAAAGGTTAGGTTTAACCAGCAACACTTCAGATTCTCAGTTTATGGAGGGAAAAATCAACCAGCCAACCTGTGCACAGCCCACCTAGTCCTCTTTGTACCGGTCAGGTGACTACAAATGTCTACAGGTGCAACTCTAAATTGAGGTTTTGCAGCAAACTGACTTTTGCAAAAAGAAAGAGTGGAAAAACAAAATGCCACAAACTGCATACAGAGGTCATTGGTCATATAACTCTAAAAAATATACTTTTATTTCCACTTTGCATTTATTTGTGCAACTTTACTTTGGTATTTCTGTCGTATTGTCTGCCTTTAAACTAGCCTGATAGCTGCAGAAAACAACCATTTTCAGTACTGTGGACACCTCAAAGTAATGTATTTGTTTCTCTTTTAGCCATGACAGGCGTCTCTCTGACATCTCAGGACATCACGGAGTCGTCTGTCACTTTGATTTGGACCAAACCGTTTCTTCAGTATGAAACCTACTACATCACCTTTACCAGCCTGGTATGTTGATCCAACACTACAAATCCTGACTTTTATCCTCTTAAAACACTTGTATATCCACGTAAAGTTCTTGTTGGTGATCCACAATCCTCGGTAAAATCTGCAAAATGTCCGGACACACTCAGGGAGATCCACACAGATATTCTGATCTCTGTTTCAGAACATCTGTTGAGCTTCGTTTATGAGCAGCTTGTTTATAAACCAGGACGTAGGTAAGATGTTACTCAATCAAAAATACGCAGAACAACAGGCCAATTTCTCTGAGATCCTCAGGAGGGTTTCCTTCTGATGACACCTTTATACGCTCACAGGCTCAAAGAGTAAAAACCTGAAAATCATTATCAATACAATATAAGAAAACAGAAAAACTTCTTTGGATCTCAGATTTTACTGAGTTGAATCACCACAGGAAGAAGTCAACTTTGTCTTGTTTTTGTCTGCTGTCACGGCATTACACTATTGTTTAAGCCAACAAAAGACTTGTCTTGTTCCAGCAGGAAAAGCTCAACCAGCAGATGGACTGTGGCCATCTGATTGTTAAACTAACACTTAATTTTTCTTCTTTAAAACACGTCCTGCCTTTCCTGAGTGCTTCTTTTAAAAACCAGATTTCAAGACATTCCCCTTCCCTCGCAGGAACCTTGTAAGATGTAGCGTGTAGGTGTGATGTCAGTGATAGAGTTGGCAACACAACCAGAGTCAAACCATCTGCTCCTCAAGTTGAGATGGGAAAAAATAAATGCAAGATAACAACATAATCAGTCTGAAGATCAGCTCAGTCTGTTGGGAGCTTATAAGATCAACTAATGTTTATCTGTTTTTGCTGTTATGAGATTTGGTGGCCTGTAAGCTGTAAGATAGCTGTAGGCCTTTAAAAGTCTCCTTTATTTCAGATAAAAATGCAAAAATGTAAAGGTAAAGAAATTAAATATCAGTAGGAGCTGTTCAAAAATATGCAAGGTCACTTCACATGCATGAGAATCCTGCAGCAGTGTAGGAAATAAGCCAGAAAGTGGATGGTTTTTGCAGGTTCTTGGGAAGGTCTTCAGAACGTGCACTAAGAACCCAGTGGGCTCCCCATTACCTGTGCTGGAGCATAATCCGTCCACAATGCTTTAGAGCATGCACAAAACCTAATTTATAGCCACTGGATCTGCTTTCAGTTGGGGGGGTGTTGTGAACATGAGTGAATTTAAACACCCAAATGAAGAATATCGTAAAACCAAATACATGCAATAAAATGCACACTGGCGGTGCATTTTGTCTTATTTTAATATGAACATTAAAAATGTGCTGGAATATTTTGAACAAACATTTTTTTTGTAAAATTGCAATCATGACCTAATTCTGCTCTGCCTGTTTTTCTGTGGGTTTAAACAAATGTAAAGTTTTAAACACAAATATACAATAACAGTGCTGGTTCATATTCCAGATTTACATACGTTTGGGACTTAAAGGTATTCAGCATTAATGACATCTGTAGTATTAATCTTTTTCATGAATTTGTGTATTTGGAGATGCATGTCCTCCTGCATCCATTAGGGGGTGATGCAGCGACTTCCACACCCTTACTTCCCTTGGCCTTGCTTCCTTTCCACAGCTCTGGTGGTTTTATCATTTTTAGTGGCAGTGTGTCAGAATCCTGCTTCAAGCATGGGGTAACAAACCTGAAGCAAAACCGCCTTTGTCCCCAGGCTTCAACTGTTACAGAAACAACCGAGAGCAGATATGATGCTCATGGCGGTAAATCGTGCTGATCTTTGTGCACGTAGCCACATCCTGCCACACGATCTGAGAAAGTCATGCCAGGGGAGGTGCAGGGAGCATGTTGAGAGCACAGCCTCAAAGCTCAAAACCTGTAATGTTAACAGTTAGTTGGTTGGAGTTTGGTCCAAAATCCTCTCTAATCATCAATGAACATAAGTTTGTTGGTTGTCAACAAGTGAACAGAAAACTGTTGAGGTGCCAACCATTTCATCACTTTCTGGTTGGTTTTGCACAATAAAGTCCAGACTTGTAGTTGAAAATTCAAACTCAGTGGTTAGGGTTAGGCACATCTCATAGACAGGGCTCAAACGTACTGCTGCTACTGAAGAGGGTGCAAACATTGGATCATCTGCTTCAGAAGTTACAGTCTGATCTGACACCATCATTACAAGCATCATGGTGGTCTTTCTGTCCTAACTTTTCTTGATAGATTGTTCTATTTAAATGCAAATGTCTGCTTTGAAGTTTTCTTCCATACACTAATTAATCATTGAACTTTTATCACTAATCTCACCATAACAAACGTTGTGATTCAGATGTTCATCAGGATGCTCTGCTCACCAACATGTGTGATCAATTTGACGCAGAGGACATTAAACAACTGGAAAGTTACTAATTGCGTTGGTATTTGTGAGTCCTGTCTAGGAGAGACGCTGAGACAGAAAAGGCAGCTGAACAAAGAACTCGCTTTATAACCTCACTTTCTGAATCGTTTAAATTTAAAACTGTCTCTGAGATGAAAGGAAAGCTCGCTGCTTTAGATTACTTCCCACACTCTGGACAGTTTACCACATCACTGCACATGTTTTAACTTTTTCTTTAACATGCTTTCCCCTCAGACACACACTCGGTGTCACTACCATCAACTCAAACTGTAGTTATTTTAAACAGGCCATCAATCTCTCCAGCAGTAACTTCAATTTGGGACACTGAGATGACCATAAAAGAGTCTTTATATGGACAAACACCAGAATGTATCCATAACTACTGAGAAACAAAATGGTTAGTGGGTGGATGGATGGATGGATGGATGGATGGATGGATGGATGGATGGATGGATTCTTATATAATTAAATAAGGAGCTTGGCATAAACACTAAAAATGTTCTTAATCTGGTTTTGAGAAAGTAGCTGTTATTTAATCATAAATTAAATAACAAACTTAAAAAGAATTTTTACATTTCTTTTAAAAAAAGAAAATCAGGGATCTGAATTAGTCTTGAGTGAAAATATCTTATTACTTCCATAATTTATTCAAACTCCAAGACACAGAATTCCCTTTGTTTCTTTTACAGTGTCTATGTTTGACCTGAAATTGTGACACAATACAAGAGGCACAAAACAATCAGAACAGAACTAAGAGATTTAACCCAGACCACAGTCAAACACAAGAGCGGGGAGTGAAGCGAACTCTTTCAGGGGGAAAAAAATGCAGATGTGCGATGCTTGTTGTTATGGAAATAAGTAAACAGTGTCAAAAACATGGCTGCTGCCAGAAGAATGACATCACTGCCGAGGCACAGCTGTGACACGAGAGGACAGACGGACAGAAAGAAAGAGAGACGGCATTCTTTATCCATCATTTACAGATAAACAAGGAGATGTCACAACATCAGCAGCTGATGTGTGAGCAGATTATCAGCAGGAAGAGAGGGAAGGTTTGGTTTCAGTCTGGAGGCGCTGCACTGACGAACACAGCTCACAGATTATCTCCAAACTGTGTTTACTGCTTGTTGTTTCCCGGTTACAGCGTCAGTCTGCTTTTCTCTTTCAACTTATCGGAACAGCATGCAAACAACAACAGGCAGACATCTCAGGATTGTTTTTAACTAAACAAAGTCCTCAATGAAACATAATGAAACTAAAAACACAGTATTCCGAGGCTGAAGACGATCCAATGTACGGAGGTCTGTTTCTGCAAGAAAACGGTACAGGATTATGTTGAAAATGTGTTTATCATTGTACGAGAAGAAAAACAAACTCCTCTAAATTGTTTATTTAGAAAAAACATTTTGACTTCAACTATTTTAACCCCCAGCCTTTTAGATGAATTTGACAACCATCCTTATGCTTGAAATGTGGGTACACGCTCAATATAAACAAAACACTCAGCTGAATCCACCGAAAACAACGTGGAAGCTTATCTTCACGCTTTACTCAACAAATCCAAGCCTAATTATGTATCAGTACATCAAAACTGTCTGTTCTCCGTTCCAAATGGCTCTTCCATGGACGTCACCAATGTCGACCTATTTTCAGTCACTTCGGCTGTTTCTGCAGGTGAACAAACTCATGTGGTAGTTGGCAGATTTTCACAAATGTTTTATTCAAGGACACATTACTCCAGTTTTTATGTATTTGCAATAAAAACTTTTAAAATATCTTCTAAAGCTGCTGATTTCTGACAAGTTTTCAGTTTTCTCACCGTCTCATCGGGTTCCTCTGAGTCCTCGAGCTGTGGGAGCTGTAAAATTTGGTTGTTTGGGTCTTGTTTAAGCGTAATCTTTGCTGTCAAAATGCTGGATTTTATTTTCTGTATTTATCATAGCATACACTCATTCTCGGTTGCCTTTTTGTTATTTCCTATGGCAACAAAAGGTCACTGCAGAAGCTTCCAGAAACGAGGATAAATTGTGCCAAGTTCCATTTCAAGTTAATCTAAAATGGCTCTTGAGGCAAGCACATTATATGTTCTCCTTCTTTTACCTCTCTGTTAATTTAGTCTACAGGAAATGTATAAAATGCCTATTGAGTGGCTTCAGAACAATCGTGAACTGAGAGCCACACAGATTCTGAGTTTGTGTTTTTTATGTTTTGTGGTACAAGATCATTCCTTTTTTTTGCAGGATTATGATACATATGTACTTGAATATAACCGCTCCATCCAAGATGACTTCTTTAATTGTAGTTATGTCAGTGGAAACGTTGAATCAGGGACAAGCACTAAAAGATTTGTTCTACAGCGATGGTTAAATGGTGGTTTCTCAATGAAAATGTCAGGAAGCAAATAAAAAGTCTGTAAGAACATACATTTTGATGTGCTTTGACTTGAAGGGCTTTTATTGGTATTAAAGTACTACAACATTATAATAATTCCAGGAAAAAATCAAAATACTAAAATGTGATGACCCTTTTTTTAAAATTATTGCAATTAGATTCACAGTAATTTTGTCTTTAAGACATTTTGTATTTTCCAGATGTGGCCTGATCAACTTATCCTCCACATCGTCCGCGTCACCCACCACAGAGCCGGGGTCTGTTTTAAATGTGTCAGGAATTCATCAGAAGCCTCAATTTAAATTATGTCATCCTGAAATGAATGGAAATGAATGAAATATGGAAATGAATGAATGCATTTTGACACAAGGATACAGATCCAGGCAACCGAAATGTTCACCAACATAACAACCAACTGCGGTCTATTTACGATACAACCTGGCATCCATTCATTAGCCACGTGCCACTGTTTAATAAGATGCAGCTTTTAATTCACGGAAAGTTTTACTATGTCAAATTCATGAATAGAATTTGCTTTCAAAAGCCTCAATTAAGAAAACAGCACGACAAGATTCTAATTTAAATGATTGAAATGAGCATCATCAGTCTGAACAGATCCAGTCTTTCCTCATCAGTGCAGCTTGACTTATTGTACCCAATTTGTAACTTCCTGTTATTCATAAAAATCTTTGTCAGGAGCAAAGAAATCTAGTTTCAGGCCAAGAAGGAAAGCTTCGTCTGATCAAGATGATTACATTGTGATAATTTGGTTGTTTTAAATTGAAATGTGCTCTGTTGCTAAGCTGTCTGAGTTCAAATCAGCAAACAAATACATTTATGGATTTGGTTTTTAGTTGATGTTTTTATTGCTGGAAAACTGCCCTCCACTGGTCGCTGTGCATAGTTGAACTGATACATATCCCAGCTCTGATCAGTCAGAAGAACTGCAAGGAAAACCAGAGGAAAATAACACAAATAACTCAGATAAAGAAATCATAATATAAAAGCACACAATTTGTTATCATACAAATGTTGCAAAATCTTAAGTTTAATCCTGATATGAGCAGTCACTTGCAACAATAAAAAAGGGCGTTGGTCTGTGTTACTATTTTAACTATAAAAATAAGTCATGAAACTGATTACAGACATACTGTTACAGTTGCTCATGCATGTATGTAATTTACTGAATCTATTTTGTCGTCTCCACAGAAGGAGAGCAGTGAACAGATAACCGTGCAGGTGGACGGAAGCCTGACCACCTTCACCCAGACGGGCCTGGCAGTCGGTCAGGGCTACAGCGTCAAGATCGTCGGAGAGATCGAAGGAAGGAAGGGAGCTGAGAGCACAACTGAATTTACAACCCGTAAAGATTTAAGCAGTTTTTGAGTTTATTAAAGCTTACATTCACTGTGACTTCCTCTTTTAAACCAAATACTTGAACAATTAGACATTGAAAAAAAAAAAGTTTTGGTATTAATAGTCCCACTGAAAACAGACTTCTGTGTCTTCTGTGGCTGAAAGTGAAATCTGAAATAAAATGCAGCTGACAGTAATATTTACAAATGTAAAATGCTCTCACTGTATGAAACTGCTGGAAAAGGGATTTCTGACTAACTTGTTGGCACGTTTGATCTGCTCAAGTTGCAAAATTTGCTGTGAGAGCTTAAATATTTCCTACTTGCTGCTCTAACTGCAGAAGATGTAATCTTTGGTAAATTTAAGGAAGCTGTCCAAAAGTGATGAGGAAGACTTCGGCTGCAGGAGTGTAACGGTGTGTTTCGAAAAGAGAAGTAGTAGTTTGCCCAGGTGTGCAAGGAAAACTGAGAAAGACCAAGGGGATCTTTAGTCTGTGTGTGTTCTCTCATGCAATTGCTCTTATTTTATGAATACAAACATTGAATCGTGTTTTTTCTTCTGTTGCATTCTCATT
The DNA here is from genome assembly GCF_001649575.2 of Kryptolebias marmoratus. NCBI lineage: Eukaryota > Metazoa > Chordata > Actinopteri > Cyprinodontiformes > Rivulidae > Kryptolebias > Kryptolebias marmoratus. Next base: position 4,296,083 of record NC_051434.1, on the reverse strand, counting down.
ATCTTCAGTCATCTCTGCTCCAACCAACCTCCACGTGGTCAAGACAACCTCCTCATCAGCAGTTGTTCAATGGGAGGCATCACAGGGAGAGGTTGACAGGTATCGTCTGACTTTCTTACCCAGTGATGGAGCAGGGACGAGTCAAGAAATGATCATTTCAGCTGGCCAAACCTCTGCCCATATTCATCAGCTGGAGGCAGGACGTTTATACAAAATCTTCCTGGTGGCGGAGAAGGGACTGATCCGTAGCCAGCCAGTGAGCACCCAAGTAGTTCCTGGTGAGTAGCAAACTTTAACTTACCTGTTAAAGACCTTGAGAATCATATGATCACACAGAAATCCTTGCACAAACTCAACAAACTATGGTACTTTGTTGGTTTAATTGCTAATATCCAGGTTTGTTTCTAGAATTAAGACAGAACAGCTGTGGTGATGCGAAGTGAACCTGTATGAGTCCAAACACCTCATTATTCTCTGCATCACATCATATAAACACATCACAGTGAAGTCTGTTAAAGTTAATGAAGTAATGTCCTGACTTCTACATCTGCTGCTGAGCTCAGTCATACTTCTTTCTCACCGGCGTCTCCAGGCAAAACATTAACTATTTATCAAATTTCTCCTTACAGGTTCTACATGGACACTGTCTCAATTTTTTTGGTGTTTTAAAAAAATAACTCCATTTTTTAAAGTATATATTTACATAATAAATTTGCTTTGCTTCCTTTTTTTAGATATTCCATCTTTTGGAATAGTTATCTTAATGTATGATGACATTAACATAATTCAAATGCTCATTCCTCTCACATCTTTAGGCAGTACTTTATCAAGAGTTACCACAGAGGATTTGAACACGCAGGTCACACAAGCACCAGGACACGACGTTGGCAGCAAGGACCAAAAACTGAATCTATCACCTGGGGGGCAAGTAGTTGACCAGCAGGGTGTGAGAAATCGTGACTCTGCAAATGTTGAAGATTCCTCAGCGGGTATTATTGCCAAAACCAAACCACTCATGGCAAGAAATGGTACCGGACCGAGAGTTGTGGGAAGGCCTGTATTGTCAAAGTCAAAGGTTCCAGGCTTTTTTCGTTTCAATGCCACCAGTGGTAGAAGAAGATTGGTCCCTGGCTCGATACATAAAAAGCCAGTGGTGGCAGAAAAAGGCAAAGTGATGGAAATCAATAACCCTCAGCCAGATGTCCTCACCATTAGGGACTCTGGGAAAGACCAGAGTGAAGAGGCATCAAGCTCTGAGAAGAGTGAGCACATAAGGCCAGCTGTGATGCCTGGGAGTGATTCTGAAACAAACAGACAAAGAAGCTCAGAGGAACCAACTTCTGCTATTGGCTCAAAGAGGCAACCAGATGTTGGCATTGCTATTCCTGGGAATGACACTGATTTGGTGTCTTTAAACACAACTGGGACTATTCAAAGCCAAGAAAAAAAATGTCTGAATAAAATTAAAGTAACACACTTCAGATTACCCCTAAAGGACAGAAGCAATACGTACAGAGGGAATGGGACAGGGCTGCAAGGAAACACATTAGGATCAAATTCGAATGAAACACCCCCTCATAAAGAGGCAGACCTTGACTACACTCAAGATTCTTTGCAAAAACTCATAAGAAACACTTATAACAATTTAAATATCACAACAATTTCAGTTCACCTGTTCAAACCTTTGAACCTCTCAACTGATGCAGACATTGTGAGGACACAGATTTTAAAGGGAGTGGAGCAATTTTCTGGATTATCCTCAGAGTTATCATCATCAGATGACGATGCTGCAGAACCACCATCTTCACTAAAATATTTGATTTCATCATCACCCTCACCATTAGTACCACATTCCTCATCATCACCATCCTCACTTCCTCTGTTATCTCCTTCATCATCATCCTCCAGCTCAAATGAATTTGATTCACATGACAGCACTGAACTTAACTCTTCCACTGACTCACCGTTGACTGAGGATAGAAAACTATCACGTTCAGACAAACACACAAGGCCCCTTTTTCTCCAAACCCTTCCAAAACGTGGATCCATACGTCGTGTATACCCAAACTTTGAATTGCTTCGAAACAAAACTAATCAAAATTTGAGAATTCCTGACCACCCTCCTTCTCATTTGAGCCACACCCCAAAACAAGAAGCAGAAGTAAATTTACCTATGAAGGATGTGAGCAGTGATAAAGATGCAAAAACTACACTTGTATCCTCTGGGGTTGAACATGGCCAAACAAATAGAGCAAGAGGAAAAATCCCTGTTCGTCGTCCCTATCTAAAGGGGAGTTATCCACGTCGACTGTTTTCAAATGTTCGAAATCAAACTCGTTCTAATCTGAGGTATTTCACTCAGCCCTCCAAACCTTCAAATTCTAATTTTACTCAGCCCTCCCAACCTTCAAATCCTAAAAGGGATACACAGAAAGAGCATTTGTTTCCCACTGAATTACCAGCTACATCACCTTCTGTTTCTGGTGCTGGGCCAGTAAGTGGAGGAAATGAAGGAAAAGTGGGGACAAGACTCTACACTGCAAGCTCATCTACTGAGTTAGATCAGACCACAATAAGAAGGGGTGTGCCTTTTTTTCGTCGCCCAAATTTCCGTCGACCACTACTACGTGGTAAATCTTTCCAAAACGAAACATTTACAAACTTGAGACAACATCAGTATCCATACAGAGGTTTTGTGCGTAAGCCTTTCCTAACTAGAAAGCAAAATGTTGGCAACTTTACTGCTGGAAGTCAAACAAATCAACTGGGAAAAGTCAATAACCCTGAAAATCCTGAAATTCAATCTCAGCACCGGAATGTTCACAGGTCTTTCCACAGTTCCCTAACTAATAAGTCCAGAGAAGAAGAAAACGTCCATTTAAGTCAAATTGCCCTTACAGATGGCCACGAACCTACTGCCAGCAAAGAGACAAAAGAGTCAGAAAAGGGTGGAAATGCTCTGATTGAATTGGAAGCAATCACAGATTCTGCCAACCATAAAGTGAGATTAAATGCTGGCAGAAATATTGGTGCTGCAAACCTAGGTAGCCCATCCATTAAAAACACTTTTAGACCACTAAGACCAGTCACAGTTCTAAATAGACAATCCCTATCAAGAACTATAATGGCAAAGCATCACGACACCCATAGTAACAGTGATACTCAAAACAAAGAGCACCTAAAAGCAAATCAAACTGCAAAAAGCATCTATGATTCTGAACAGACAGCTGACATAGAATCAGATGTTTCTTCCTCTGACGTCACAAGAGAACCTCTGGACTTTGTTGGAGTGACTAACCGGACATCTTCTGGATACACACTGGTTTGGGATTCACCAGAAGGAAAATATAAAAACTTTCTTGTAAGCAGAACAGAAGTTAAACAAGATGAAGGGCTACAACAGAAGGAAAGTACACAAAAAGAAGATAAGGATCAAAATATCAAAGATTCTGTATCAGAAAATGGAGGTCATAAAGATGACAACAGGGTACCTGAAAGTTTTGGCCCTCAAGTCCCAAATACCCAGGATGGCACAGTAGCCAAATCAACAGGCAGCAATAAAGTCTTCAAAAAAGTGCTTCCTGGTTCAGCTCGCTCCCTGCAGTTTGAACATCTGCCTCCACAGACGGAGTATACCTTGACTTTGCTAGGAGGGGGTCCTGGCCTACTATCCAGACTGCACAAGCTTGTCATCAGCACAGGTACACGCCATGGTGACTGTAGTACAACATGAATTCTTACTGTGCCGTCAAACATAACTGTCAGTGTTGTCTGAAGACTCATCCCTTTTCTCCATCAGTTTCAATCTGTTCACAGTAGATGTTTTTGTTCACAAAGGGATAATTAAATTTTATGTTCAGCTGTGAACTAATCACCACTTGTCTTGAGTACCACGGAATGTACTTTCTCCCTTACCCGTTAAGTACTTCCTGCTCAAGTGTTGTACTCTTGAAAGCTGTAAACCTGAAATTTACAGTTTTGAATTTGTCAGTTCTTGTGTTTGTCACCTGGACATACGTTCACTGTCACCTGTTTTCTCTTTGAAGTTGTGTTTTGTGTCATGGTATTTGTGCGCTTGTTCTTTTGCTTCCATGAATATGTGAAATACTCATATTCATGATTTACTTCATCATAACAAATATCCTTTCAATTATAAAGCCACTCTTAGTTCTTTAATGTCAAAACTCAGATATGCACAAACACGTGGAAGGTGTTGGTTTGTGAATTGCTGTTTGAATTTTTTTTTCAAGTTCAAAATTTGTGAGCCTTGATTTCTGTTTGTTTGTTGTTTTGTTTTGAACATGTTGTGGATCTATTTGGGCATAGTAGTATAAATGGGCAGTGATAACAATCATTTTCACACTGATCATATGGAAAATTCAAAAAAGTGGATGGTTTTTTATATCATTTGTTTATTAGCTGAGTATTCTTTAATGATTTGGCACAATTTGAAATACTTGTAAATAGAAAAGGACCAAGCATTCAGCCTTGAGGAACTCCACTAAATATAGATCAGGGGTGGCCAATCCTGGTCCTCGAGGGCCACCGTCCTGCATGTTTCCCTGCTCCAACACACCTGATTCAGTGGTTAAATCACCTCTTCTTGTTCTGCAGAAGCCTGTTAATCAGCCATTAATTCAAATCAGGTGTGTTGGAGCAGAGAAACAAGTAAAACCTGCAGGATGGTGGCCCTCGAGGACCAGGATTGGCCACCCCTGGCATAGATGTTGAAGTTATATATATTACATATTTTCTGTTCTGACTTTCTTGAACCAAAATTCATTTTTCCAAACTGATCATATGGTATAGTCCACAGAGCTGACATCAAAACTAACAGTACCAACATAACACCACTCATTCATGACTGCATTGGTTTTCTCTCATTTAGAGTAACCACAGCGTGGGAGCTGGACATTTGGTCTCTCTTTCACGTCTACATTTTATTCCAAGAAAAGTAAATGGGTTCTTTTATAGCTATCCCTTTTAGCCATTAGTATGTGCCAGTGCTATTTAAAAATATGTTGGTTACTCAGTTTGACTTTAAAGACTCAATTTGTTTTTATCAAACATATTTAAATATGTTACACAGTTGTTAAAAGCTGATAACCCTGTCCAGCTGTAATGAATCATTCTTACAGTTTAGAGTTTTTAAAATTTTAAATAATTGTTTTAATAAAAATACCCTCCAAAATAAAAAAATAAGCTTTGCTTCAAGTTCCTATAATTGTGTTAATATAATATCTTAATGTTTTTATGTCTATTCACCTTTTATAATCTTCAAAAATGATCTCTTTGTTTCTTTATGTCATTATCATTTATTCCTGCTATGCTTTTATTTTCATGTTTGACTTGAGCTGCTAACTACTGTGTTAAAATGTCGTCATTTTCTACTTTGCTGCTGTCCAGGATTCATCATCTGCATTTAACTGTGACTGTCTGTGTGTATATGATTTGTATACTGTATATATGTTTGCACTGTACATATATACACAAACTCTTTGGGGCACTAAAAAAAATGTGTGAACGAATAAATAATAATGAACATTTTAACTCTTTCAGTGGCCATTTTTAGTCTTGTTTATAAAATTTGTGTCATTATTTGTCTTTTTTGTTTTGTCTTTATTTGCATTTATTCAGACTTATGAAATTCATTATTTTCTCTTTTGTATTTTTTTACCCCACTCCCTCCGTTTTGTTCATTTCCAGGCCCAGAACCTCCGTCTAACATTGTCTTCAGCAAAGTGACAGAAAACTCTCTGACGGTGTCATGGACCAAACCAAGGAGTTCTGTTAGTGGTTTCAAAGTCACATACACTCAGTCCGATGATGGTAAGAGGTTTTTTATGTTATTATTATGAAGAATCTATGTCAGTCTGCATGAAAGTATGTTAATATTTGAGGTTCATAGCTAAAATCATAACCTTAATCTAGTTGTTACTGTCAAGCACAATAATAAGATCAATTTTAGTTCAGTAAAGCTTGTGTTCAGTTCAGACCAGGAACAGGAGCATATAGACTAATAGGGACTTTGAAATTTTGAGCTCTTTGGTTTATCAAGTAGATCAGCATTTGATAGTTTATTCTTATTTTATCTTAAACAATCCAAGACCACAGCACCTCTGTCTCTTAAACAATCCCAAACTTCCTAATTGTGCCTTTTTTCCCATGCAGAAGAGCCGGTATCGGTGTCAGTGGATTCTGAGGACTCCACCGTAAACTTGTCTCAGCTCTCTCCTGGATTGTCCTACGAGGTTACAATCATCTCCACCCTCGGACTCGACGAGAGCGATCCAGTCAAAGACTTTGTCACGACTCGTGAGTTCTGAAGGTCCTCCTTGAGTTTAACTCAGCAGCTGCTGAACATGTTGGGACTAGAAGAAATGGTTTACACAAATAGTTTAAAATTGCAAAGTGTGAGAAGTCGATGCATTAATCTTAAAAAAGAAAATGTTTGTTTTGGGGGGTTTTTTGCAACAAGTGAAAGTTATGAATGTTTGGATCAAGAAATTATCTGTGGATATTTTTTGGCTTTATTCTGAAAAGTTTTATTCTGGATGTGTTTCAGTGTTTATTTCAAAACAAAATGAATTTCATTGTGAACACTTTTCTTTCCCCTCTCAGTCCCTGACCCTCCCAGTGACTTGCAAGCCTTGAATGTCACTGATACCACAGCGTTGTTATTATGGCGCCCAGCGCTGGCTGCTGTTGATAAGTACGCCATCGTGTATGGCTCAGAGTCAGGTGCGCACCAGTGGCTTCTTCTCTGGCTCAAAAATCCCTCGTTCTAGCACATTAAACTGCAGTTTTGAGTTGATGATGTGTTGGTGATGTTTGTCTCTGCAGGCTCAGGGCTGAGGATCACTGTTTCTGGAAACACAGCTGAGCAGCGGCTCAGCGGTCTGGAGGAATCCACCACCTACACCGTCACCATCACCAGCCAGCTGGGCGGCCAGGAGAGTTCCTCCGCCACGACCAGCTTCACCACCAGCAGCAGTCAGCACAAACTGCACCAGATACACACACAAACACACTATATACACACACAAACACACTAAATACACACACCAGATACACATACTAATACAGCAACTTTAATCTTAGAAGACTTTGTACTGATCTCTTTGGTAAAAGTAAAGATCTTTTTTCTTCACTCTTCTGTATTGAAAGAAGTCTTTTAAAGTCTTTGTTTACAAAATACCTTGTTATAAAAGTTATATACACTGATGTCAAGATTGCAATAATCTAGTCATATAGATGACACTTGCTCTTTCTCTATAGGTTCTGCAGGGGATTTTGATGAAGCTAGAGACCTCCAAGCCAAGAACGTGACCCCTCGCACTGCTGATGTGTCATGGACACCCCCAATAAAGCCTGTGGATAGATACATATTGAGCTATCAGACCGAAGGTGAAAAATCCGAGGTGAGAAAAGTCTTATTCAGCTTATTGGATTGATTTCAGGTACTTTAGCACTGAAGCTCACTTGTAGACTGGTGGCACTGTTTGACAACTCTTACATGTTGAGAAAACATTCTTCTTCATCAATATTTTGTCAGAAAGATCAAAGTTTGATGGAAATGCTGTCGATTCTAATAATTGTGAATTTTGGCTTTAAAATATTTTTACTTTGGAGTTTTTCTAACACTCTCCCTGTCAGACATTCATCTCTGACTGTTGATAGTTTCTGTATTATTTGTGACAGGAAATCATTGTTGGCCCTAATGAAACCCAGTACAAGCTGACCAGACTTCATCCTGGCTCCCTGTATGATGTGAACCTACGGAGCTTGAGGGGAGCACAGCTGTCAGCCAACACTTTCACTAAATTCACCACCGGTACTTCTTTTATTTTAAATAGCGACGTGGTTAGAAGGTGATAAAGAGTTCATCACATCCACCTGTGTCTTCTTCCTCCCCCTCAGGAAAGCTGCAGTTCCCCTTCCCCACCGACTGCTCCCAGGAGCTGCTGAACGGCGTCCTCACTTCAGACACGATGGAGATCTTCCCTCATGGGAAGCTCGGAAAATCGATGATGGTTTACTGTGACATGGAGACGGATGGCGGCGGCTGGACGGTAACTCCGACTAACGTGTTGTCTGTAACCGAGCTCCAGCAAACATTGCTGAATGCATTCAGATTTCTATAAAACATCCATAATACGTCCAGTCTTTTTCAAGTTCCAGGGAAAATATAGGTAGACTGCATCAGAGTTTGTCTTTGTCACACATTGCATTATGGGTTTGTTGGTAGCTGTGATTATGCCGTGATAAAATCAGTCTGTTTGCAGTTTTTCTGTCCAGCAGCTTTCTCGCTGTGAGGTGACGGTGTTAACCACCACACCATCGTGCAGCTCTCTTATAGTTCAGAAAACTGTAAACTGAAATGCTTCTGAAGCATTTGATTCAGTCTCTGATGAAGTTTTTTAAGTGTTTGTGTCTCATGTGCAGGTCTTCCAGAGGAGGAAGGACGGATCGGAGGATTTCTACCGAAATTTTAATGATTATGTTGAAGGATTTGGAAATCTGAATGGAGAGTTCTGGCTGGGTGAGTGAAAAGTTGCTTCATACTGAAGTCAGATTACATTAAAGTAGAAGAAATAAAACACTTAGAGTTAGCTACTTTAACAAAGAGCTCTATCACCCGTTCAAAGGGCTAAACTACATTCACTGAATGGCACACTACACTAAAAAACAACAACTAAACATTAAAAATGTGGGGAAAAATTCTATAATTAAAAGCTTTTTTCAGTAAGCAATCATATTGCATGTTCACATATCTAGACTGAGTCTTTTAAAGCTTGATTTTTAAATTAAAATTGGGTCTAGTTTGTTTTTATGCAGTTGATTCAAAACGTATTTGAAATAAATGCATATCTCAGATTAATTAGATGTTGATTTTTCAGGCCTAGAGAAGCTCCACAACTTGACTACAATGACCAGGATGAATCTTCGTGTTGACCTACGAGATGAAGGCGAGCAGGTGTTCGCTCAGTATTCAACCTTTCAGGTGGCCAAGAGAAACTACAAGCTGACTGTGGGCGGATACAGCGGCACTGCGGGTGAGACACAGATGTTACAAAAAGCTCCATCAGCTTCTTAGCTCTAAATGATGTCTAAAACCTAAAAAATGATGTTTTATGGTTGCAGGCGATTCTCTCACGTACCACAACGACTGCGCCTTCACCGCCAAAGACCGCAGCCCGCTTTTGGGATTGTTCCGCTGCGCCATCTCTTATCAAGGAGGCTGGTGGTACAACAACTGTCACGAAGCAAACCTGAACGGCCTCTACGGAAACAACTACAAACACCAGGTCAGAGAAAATCCTATTTGTTTGTGAATATCATGTGTGACATGTTAAAGGTCTGGATGAAGTTTGCCTGTGTGTGTTTGTCAGGGTGTGATCTGGAAGTCCTGGAAAGGAGAACATCACTCCATCCAGTTCACCGAGATGAAGCTGAGACCAGCAAACTTCAGGACGCCTTCCAGAGGACTATAAAGATGAACTGTTTAAAAACAAACAGCAGAGAGCCATGCTCTCAGCTGAGAAGAGATGAAGACATATTTTTTCATTTGTATAAAGTCAGTTATCAGTACGGTATTGTGGATTGTACAGATTGTTTGTTGTTTTGTACTCAGCAGCATGTTAAAGCAGGGCAGCTCGGACTGAATATTTCACATAAATTACACCACAACTAGGGTTTTATAAAGCAGCTTCTTCTAGTTTTAAGTGGCGGTAGTTTCAGAGATCCAAGCCTTCAGTAGAGCTCCCAGTTCACTCAAAAACTGTCTCCAGCAAATCTTTTCAAACCTCGATACTAAAGCTTTTAACCAAAAGACACCTGAAAAAAAGGAGACCAAAACAAACCTGAGATTACTGTTAATCATAAGCTCAAATAACCTGACAAGATAAGACATCAATAAATGTTTTTTAACAAATAAAGTTGCCTTCAGGTGATGACTACATCTCTAATTAAAGATATTTATGTGTAACCATGCCATCAGAAGCTGTTAAAATGACTGATATGTGTTTCTGTCCTGACATTGTTCTGTTCGCAGCATTCAAAAATAATTTGGGTTTTGCAGCCCCATTTTTTTTTTCGACTGTAAATAAGCTGATTGTTGTTTTAAGGTTGGTGAAACAATACTGCAGCTAAAAGGCAACTTCTTGTCCATGCATGGTTTTGAATTAGTTTGTTTTGAACACATAGAACAAGTTGGTGACAGACATGAAAATATAAACATGCTTTTAAAACCTGTAAAAAAAAAGGGAAGTAATCTAAAAAAAAGCCTATTTTCTATTACTGATTCAATTTTACTAAAAGCAGGAAAATCACCTGGCTGTGATTGTTTTCAAACCTTGATTCAGTCCAACATCGCTCCCTGCTGGTGACTCTGTGAAACTCCAGCTCCTCTGTGGTTTCTGATGGAAACAGGTGAGAGATGCACCTGTTGAGGTTCAGCTGCCGGCCGTCTTCTTCGTGTTTGTCTTCTGTGTAAAGCTTTGTGGTCTTTTTGTAAACAAATCAGTGTTTTGTTATTTTGAATTGTAAAATACCACAATAAAATTAATCTGAAAGCTTAGGGGCTGCTTTTGTTGGACTTAAAGCGTACGTTAACCCCTTCTCTGCATAAAAGCTGTCATGCATATTTTCCTTAATGGAGAGAAAAATCTGCTAATAACAATTATTTGTTGCTTATTTTTTTATTTTCAGTCTTGTCTAGTACAAATGATCAGATATTTATATAAATAATTACATTGTTTTGAGCCCTGATTAGTGTTTACTTTCATTCACACAGCTTTCAGAGAGCAGGAAGTTTAGTGTTTTGGAGTTGAGTTCTGGGACTGTTGTCAGAAAATGAGTTGAATTAGAAAACAATGGACATAATATGTTTACAATAAATCAATATTGTGTCAATAACCATCAGGCTAAACATAAAATATAATTATTCCCCTCCATCAGTCAAAATAACAACAAAAAATCACATTTAGCTGTCATGACTATGAAAACAGAAAAGTGTGTCAGCATCATAAATGTTCTTATTTACAGTATAACATTTTATTTTAAGGGCTGTTGATAAATGTAGGTTTTCTTCAGGAAGCAGAGGAGAAAGAAACAACTTGCAGCTCATCTGTGAGTCATTATCTAACCGTCTCTCTGCAGTCATCACCTCTTCAGTCAGTGGAGTCACAAACCAAAAAATAATTCATTCAGAATTAAATTCTTTGTTTTCTAGGTAAACATGTGTGCAATGTGGCAAATTACAAAAGGCAAATGATTTGAAGGTCATTCAGATGTTTTAGTTCTGACTCATGTTTGAATGCCAGTGGAAAGAAAATTCTGAGCTGCTGGAAAATAAAGGAATAATTTTATGTGATTGGCTGCCATTTTTTTCAATAAGAAATGTTTATAATAACTAGTAATTAATGCAACTATTAATAAACATTTATTAAACCATTAATAAGCAGTTACAGAGCATTAGATAAACAAGACAATACCGACTTGTTTCTTGCCAAAAAGTGAGCCAATATTTATCTGTCCTCTGCATTCTCACTGCTTACCTGAATTCTTTAGAGAATAAATATCAAACATTTGGCAGTAAGTTACCTGCATGTAAGCATCACAAGCTTTGATAGACACAAAGTTTGTTTTGGCAAATAAAGTGGTTTAGTTAAAATCTTTAGCGTTAATCACCAGCCATTTTGTTTAAAGTCCCTCTCTGAAAAGTATTAAACATTTAAAATCTTATCTTGAATTATATCAAATGCAGCAGTTTGAAAGAATTTACTTCAGTAGTTTTCCACACAACTGATGTGCAATTTTGAAATATGGGTAGGCACTTAATGTCAACAAAGCGCATGATTAGGTGGATTATAAGAGTGAATCTGTTGCTAAATGTGAAATAAAAGATAAAGAACAAGTGAGACAAGTGTCAAGAATAAATCAGGGATCAGAGCTCAGCATTTAAACACACGGCTTCTAGGTCAACGAGTTCACAGTTTGACCTACTTTCAGTCACTTCGGCTGTTTCCAGAGGTAAACAAACACATGTGATGGTCAGCATCAATGTGAGAAAACGGCTCTGCACATTTAATTTCTTACTTTAACTTTTTTTTTGTCTGGTCTTTATGACTTTGTAGTGAGAATTTTTATTTTGTAAACAAGCAGCTGTAATGTCATGTGTAGCATTTGGAGACTTTAAGATGTTTTTGGTTATAAACAGCCGAGTCATGAGTCGTGTTTTCTCTGGAAGAAAAAGCCACAAGACAGAAGAAGTTTGGTCCGAATGAGGACTCAGGCGCAGTTCCCAGATGTCCTTTTAAACACCTTTTGTTTTTTTAATTGGTCCCCAGCGTAAAGCCCCCACCCTCAGTCTCTCACCTGCTCACCAGGCAGCCAATCGCATCGTCTCTCACCTGCTCTCCGAGCCAGCTGGCCGTCTTGTTTACAGGTGTATGTCACCTGGGACAGCCAGCAGATCAGATGCTGGGAAAGTGGTTGGACAAAGATGAGGCGGAGCGGCAGATCTCAGGTCAGGGAAACTGATCCCAAAACCACAAGGCAGGAGGCTGCAGAGACACCTGGAGGGCTGAGACACCTGGAGGGCTGAGACACCGGTCTTCACAGTTGAAAGGAGAAGGCTGAGAGCATTTTAGTTAGGTCAGAGATTTATTAGATGCTCAGAGCTGGAAATCTGGATCTTCTTTTTCTTCTTCTTAAAGGGAGACTTTTCTACGGTTCATAGAGAGCGCGCTCAGTGGAAACCCAACAAGGAAACAAAGTAAGTTTTATCATCAGGTATAAAGACACTGATGTTATCCTTAATAAATTCACTCACCACTTTATCTGCATTTATAACAATTCAGTTTAATATCCTCTAACTTCCTGTCTTGTTAAACATTTGCTTCAAAACAAAACAGTTCATATTTGAATACAGTAAATCAGAAAAGAAGTCATTGAAATTTGTTTTCTTCTGTGCATAAAATGTTGATTGTTATAATTGTTTTAAACCCTCATATAAGTTAAGTTGTCGTGTAAATGCATGCAAAATCTGTTTGATATGGAATATTGAATTTAAAAAGTTTTTTTTCTCCACAACACTCTTTAACCAAACTTTACACAAGGTTTTGAAAGGCACACCCCTAATTTACAAAATAATCAAGTTTTAAAATGCCTTTGCATTTAGTGGCAGATGTATTATTGTTTTAAATTAAAAAGCAATAAATAAGTATTGTCAGGTCCAAATCACACAATCATATTTTGAGAAGTGATATCTTTCATTTTTCATTATTTCTTTTGTTCTAATTTATTGTAATAAAAGAATAAAAGAATAAAAGGGTGATGGCAACACTATTTTAAATATGAGCATCTAAAGATCATGAATTGATTGGGGTAAAACTTAAAGTATTTAATTATTTAGTCTTTATTCATTGTTTCCAACCAAAGACCCTGTCTTCTGAGCCATTTCCACCTGACATTTATCTGCCTGAATGTATCTGATTTATATTCTCTACAGAGAGCTGAGATTAAAGGGAGGATGGCTAATTATCTCCTGCTTTCTCAGAACTTGCCACCATGATGTCTCCGGACGACCGAGTCCTTGAGGACCTGTTGTATGGCAGCGTCCTCGGTGACAAGACGGAGGTGTTGGAGCTGGGCGGTGTCCCCGCAGCCGTGGAGCCGGAGACAGCTGCTGCAGAAAATGTGGTTCGAAAAGCTGATATTTTTCACAATAATGCAACAACAGGCTTCAAAGGCCAAGATTAGGAGACAATAACCATGATCCTTTACCAGACAGACTGGGTACAGGATGGATGAATGGATGGATGGATGGATGGATGGATGGATGGATGGATGGATGGATGGATGGATGGATGGATGGATGTTTCAGCTTAAATCAGAAAAGACAATAATGAGTAAAACTGAATTTATGTTAACATTCTTCTCCTGTTACACTGTAAAAAATATTTTATTTTGATATTTTAATTTAAAAACAATAATGATTGAAGTATTATAAATTATACTACAAAAAGATAAATACCAGTATAAAATTAAATGCTATCTAGTGTAATTAAGCGTACAAACAACATTTGAGAGACACTTTATTTACAAATCAAACAAATAAAAACATCCTGTTTCAATGCTATAAAATGTAAGCCCTTTATATTCAATACAATACTCTGACCTATGCACAATACCTTACTTCATACCCCTCCCCTTATTTATAATGTGAATATTCATACTTATATTTATACTTATGTGCATTTTTTTATTTTTTTCAAACAACCTCAGAACTTTGAGTGCAATTTTGGATTTTTATATTTCTTCAAACCATATTAGAATGTCTTTTAAACCCCTTTATAATATGTTTCTAAGTTGTTTGTTTGTCTGTTTTGTAGTTGTTGCTGGTTATTTTATCTTTTAATCTTGAACTCTTATTATGTGATGTCACTCTTCAGAGTGCTCCAAACGCTGTCTCACTGTCAAATAAAGTATATTTTCTTATTAAATGATATTAAATCTGTTTCAGGTACCAGCAGCCGGGTCCATTCAGGAGCCAATGATCTGTGCAGGATGTGGCGAGCAGGTGTGCGACCGCTTCTTCCTATTGGCTGCGGGCAGGGTGTGGCACGGCTCGTGCCTCCGCTGCAGCCAGTGTCACTGTGAGCTGCAGGCTCACCCCTCCCTCTTCTGGAGAGACGGAAACATCTACTGCCAGCAGGACTACTGCAGGTCAAACTCGTTCTCCGCCCTGAACTGCTTTACTCGGGTTCCATTTCTGACATCTGGTTTCCCTCCCCTGTTAGGCTTTTTGGAGGTGGTCAGTGCGCTCGCTGCTTCCAGCCAATCCCACCCACCGCTCTGGTCATGAGGTCCGGTGAGCTGACCTTCCATCCTCACTGTTTCTCCTGCCAGGTAGGTTCAAAAAGCCCACAGTTGTTCATTTTTTTTAAATAACAAATAAAAGTAGATATTATATTTTTCAAAAACTGTTTTGCAGGAATGTGATGTGAAATTAATGCCCGGGAACCTGTACTTCATGCAGGGCCCAAACCTGTACTGTCAGTCACATTTTCAAGGAGACGGAGGCAACCTGCCCCTGCTCGACTCCTCACAACTAAATCTCAATGAAGGTGAGTGCTTTTATGTAACACTTAAACATATAAAACATCATTCCTGCACAAGTTAAAAGATAAACCTGACCAATAATTCAAATTAAAGTGAGGAAAGCTGAGAAACAACCCTTTCATACTCTGCTACCTGACTGCCGTTTAGTAATGACATTGAGGTGTCAATTTGGACCCTTCACTTTAAACTTTTAAGAAACATGATTTGAAGAAGACTGATTGCACCTCAGGCAGTTCTTAGAGCTGTTATCTCACAGCAGGAAGGCTACAGGTTTGCTCCCCAGCCTTTATATGTGGCTGAGTGATGGTTTCCTCCCACAAACCAAAAAAACATGCATGTTAGGTTAACTGGTAACTCTAAATCACCTGTAGGTGTGAGTGAGAGCATGAATGGTTGGAGACATGTCCAGGGTGTCCCCTACCTCTCACACAGGGACTGCTGGAGACAGACACCAGCTCCCCCCCGGGCCCAGAAAGGAAAATGAATGAAGGATTGTACTTCTCTCCGTGTCTCCTAAAATAGACTTAAATGAGCACATTTTAAAGCTTTTGTAGTATTTGATGAAACGAGAGTATCACTCTACCTGTGTGGTTGCAGATGTCTTATTTTACCCTTCAGCTGGTTACACTCCTGGTGATAACAGAGCTGTGCCTCTCTCAGGCTTCAGTCTGGATTTAATGATGCAGCTGTTTTCATTTCAGCTTATTTCTCCTTTTCTTACCAGTTGTTTTATTCATTGATGTAACTAGTAAACATACACAACATTAGGAATATGTTCTTGGCCTTACTTTCCCAGTGTCATTTTTAGCTCTTTTTTGTTAATATTTTTGAAGAAATTGATTTACCAAGGTGGAAATTCAACACTTTGTTAAGTTTATGTTTTGTTCAGAAGTGTTATAGAGTAGACAGAGGAGATTATGACCAATTAAAACATGATTGTCAGTTAGATGCAAACAGCTGAAGCTAATTAATTTTATATGGACCTGCACAGCGGTACATATTATATCCAGCTATATGAGCTGCATTTATCACAACTTGTTTCAATTTGCACATGATCTTCTGATCAGAGGTGTTACACCCTGACAACTGCTGTAGTTAGCGGATTTCAAATCATTTTGTGGACGAAAATACAACTTGCTAAATATCTGTTGGGAATCTAATATTTTTCAGTTTGAATTATTCTACTTGTGGCCACAAGAGGGCAGAAGACTCAACGACATAACGTTGTTATGGTTAATGGTAAATAACAAAACAGATTTGAATGTTACTGGTTTTATACAGACTAAATATTTCTAAATAGCTATGATAAAATGTTTATGAAATTACAGAACATACATCTGTAATAAATAACAGCTCATCACCCCACCTGAGTGCTCCAGGAAGGCTTGGCAACCAGCATTTTAGGATAAAATAAGGAAAGAAAAGATAAATCAAATTTAAAAATAAGAACTAAAACTTTGTTTCTCCAAGAAAAATTAGTCAGCACAAGCATTTGTTGCAATGCTGGACACCACATGAACACCAGAGCCATGTCCTTTGGTAATAATGATGGTAAAACCAACAGACTAAAGACTATGATTTTAAAAGAGTCACAATATAATTGGGTATATAAAACATCAAAGCATGTGCTCCAAAGTTTTTAGCACTATCATTAATTCTTAAATTAAAAAATTAACTGTTTTTTCAATATTTTTTCAAAGTTTTCCTATAACAGAATTTTCTTTATCAATAAATTCTGCTGATCTGCAGAGATACCCACTTAGCCGCTTACTTTTTGATCAGTTCATGTTGGTGTTATTTCATAGCACCATGATAAACAGAAAACCAGCAGCTAAGTTTTTCCACACAAGAACAACCACAGATGCTCTCGTGAGCATGAAATCCTGGAACACAGACTGAAACGGCCTAAAAACCAAAACAAACACTTAGAAGAGGCTAAAAGACATGCATATTTTACAAAGCTCCTTCTAATATCAGAGACAGGTCAGAACCAGGTGTCAGGTGAAGGGGAGGAGTCTGTCAGCAGTCCAGAACCACGGCTGGACGACAGGGAGGCAGGTGGGCGGACCCGCAGGAGGACCAAGCGAATCAGGACTTGTTTCCGCAGCGAGCAGCTGAGAGCCCTGGAGACTTATTTCGCCCAGAAGCACAACCCTGATGGCAAGGACTGGACCTGCCTGGCTCATAAGACCGGCCTGCCCAAGAGAGTCCTGCAGGTACACATCATTTAATCCTCCACACGTGAGACTTAGTTAAAGTGATGCTCTCCCCTGACACTTTGTGCTCTAAAATAACACTGTGACCGTTGTGTTGTTTATAGCTGTACATTTATTCAGAATATGAATATTTTAAATTATCAATAAACAACCCCAATTATCTTGTGGAAATAAGCAAAGCATTGATGCTACAGGCACAAATGCACCCCTGTACCATCAGAGAGGCAGTCTAAATAAAGGTGAAATGTACATTTTTTGGTTTGCAACAGGTGTAATGATGGATTTTTAGACAGACATTTTGGTTCACACCTACAAAAGGCTCTTTAATACTTTCTTACTGCTTTAATATTGCAAATAATTTAAAAAAAATCTGATTTGGAAATGTCTTCAAGGTCAGACAACCAAATATGTCAGCTTGTGGTTACAGTTTGATCGTTTGCATTTCCCAGTTGCCATTTTATGTCTGTTATCATTTCCATTCCCTTTCCTCTCCTTGTGTTTTTCCATCAGGTGTGGTTTCAGAACGCTCGAGCCAAACTGAGGCGTTCCCTCAACTCTGAGGACTCCCAGGCCAGCTCCCCCTCTGCTCCCTCCAGAGCTGCTGCCATGGCGACCACGTCCTCAACACCAGCCTGCTCTCCATCGGACCAATCTCAGGCGTTCCCGACCAGCACCATCGACCAGCTGCAGCTCTCCCAGCTCACCGCTCCAATCAGCGAGCCACCTGTGAGCCCAGTCCTCAACCAGCCATCGTACCAGCTGCTGCAAAGCCCCAACTTCTTCCTGGACTACGATTCCCAGAGTGCACCAGGGTGTCTCTCCTCTCTGGAGCCCATTGGGGACTTTGGGGAGGAAGCAGGAAGAGTAGAGAGGGATACTCAAACTTTTGAGGCACATTACAGCTAACTGGTGGTTCTGCAGCAACTAATAGGATTTTTTTAAAGTTAGCTGATAGTTAAATAAAAAATTATTAAACTTTTTTGGCGTTTATATCGACAGTAATTTGATCTTGATTCAGGTAAGAGAACAAAGCAAACTGTGGTTGATAATCAAGGAGTGTATTAGTCCAAAAGCAAACAATTTCATGAACTATTATTGCTGCATTTATCATAGAAATGTGACCATGTTTTATTTAATTAGTGAATGAACAACTACTGTGAAAAAGCACTTCTCCTTCTCTTATGTCTTGTGTCAATATTTGTAATTAGAGTTAAAAATGTAAGTCATGAATCCCATGAAGGTCAATCAGCAACAGACATTAAAAGCGACATTTAAGTTAAAGGAAAACAAAAAACTTTTGATCATTTGACAAATTTAATGAATTTTCCTGCCAATTATTATTATTTTAAATACTTAAAGATATAGGCTATATATTTACTTGTCTTAATTGCATCTTTCTTCACCTGTTTTCTGTCACATTTATATCTGTCAGATAGTTTGCAGTATTTAAAACTCAAATGTTTTTATAAACAACCCACGTATGGAAACCCTGCTAGATGTTGATGTATTTTAATTATGACCTCAACTTCCTGGTATCGCTACAACCATGTTTCTTGAACAATGCGCGTGCAGTAATAATAAAAAGCTCTTTTTGTTTCCATTTTAAAATGAACAAATGACCTGCTCTCAGATGCGTGTAGCCCTGTACATGTTACAATCGGTGGTATTTTAATTTATGGAGCAGCATCATTTGGGTTGGATTTGTCACAAGATGATTACGAGATTCTTTCAGGTACGTTTGTGTTTTCCCAGTGAAACATTTTTCATAACAAGCACAATCATAAAGGAAATGTGTTACTACCGCAAGGACGTCCTTTCATCAAAAACATCTTAATTAATTGTTGGCTTCCTTTTCCTTCTTCATCAAACAAGGAGCTATAATTAAATGAAGTTATTTTGGCCCCCAAGCTGAAATGGGCCAATGTTTCTCAGCTGAAAGAATGAGCTTAATGGCATTCAGCGAATATTAGCGTGCGTCAGAGGCCTGAGGGCCAATGGGTGATGGCTGAGCGGCGGGGATAAGTTGACCATTTTTAAAAAGGTCAGAAGCAACAAATGTCAGAGAAGGTACAGCAAGTTGTTTGACGCGGCACAAGGTAGGAAAACACAAATCTTGTCCGTTATCTTGGTGTTGATTTCATTGTTTTTTAATGTTTTACACTTTAGAGGAAGTGTTTCAACAGTATGTTTAAGCTTAGAGCAGATTAGATGTAGCTTAATTATACTGGAGGCTAAACGAGCTAAAACCTACTCAAATAGAAGTACATTTACTTGTAAATACTTCAGCTACACAACTTGAATTTTGTTCTTTTTAAATGGCTTCTTAGTGGGTTTGTTTAAAAGTGGATGATCATAAGTTTGTTTGAATGACACATTTGATTTCTGCAGTTTTATCACAAAGATTTCTTCTGCGATGCCATTGCTATTAGTTTAAATTTAAATGAGCAGATATTATTCAAGCTTAGGTTAAAAAAAACTACAGGAAACTAGATCTAATAAAGCCATAATAACGATATAAGACCATTAATGCTTGTTATTGTTTCCAGATGAGACTGTCTTTCTATCTCGGTGCCTCACAGCTCACCCTCCTCGTCCTGGCCCTCCTCTGCCCGATCCCACAAACGGTCACAACATACCCCCAGTCCTCCGCCGCCGACAGGCGTGAGCTGGAATCCAACCTGAACGACCTCCAGCAGAACCACAGAAATCCTAAAACTTTGCTAGATTGGCCTCAAGACCTTCTACAAGCTTTGCTGGGGTCTGAGGAAGAGGAGGGAAAGCCCTGGGAAGAGGAGACACTGCTGAGAGCCCAGAGAGGAGATCTCTTGGATCTGCCGCTGGCACCCTTCCCTGGAGACAACTCTCTGGAAAGAATGCACTATCAGGAGGGAGGAGAAGGAGAGGAGGGCTGGAAGAGAAACGACGCTCTGACCTCCATCGCTGGAGGACTCCAAGCTGTCAGCCGCGAGAAAGGAGGATTTGGTTTCCGATTTGGAAGGAAAAGGCGGACAGAAAAGGAAAGAAACGGACAAAGGGGCAGAAACAAAGAGGACAAGTGAAAGCAACAAGAGGGGCTTCAATTGGGATGAAAGAGACTGATGTAAAAAAGTATGAAACTCCGAGCTGACGATTGAGTGATGCCACATTTAAATTTGTTTTCCTTTAAAGATGGCAGGCAGATGTGATCCAGAAAAAAGGACTTTATAAGCTGCTGAGAGCTGCCTTTAAATGTTAGAAACAGAGCAATAAGGCAGAACATCTTTCAGAAAATAAACTGTTTATTTCATAATCTCCATGTGATTCAAAGTAATGAATAAAACTACATAAAATCCCACAATAAAAACAACCAGTAAATTGTATGTGAAATTTTATTTGGGTGTATATTCTGTGCCTGACTGTGAATTACTAAAAAACAAAAAAAGTTTTATTTTACGACATACAGAAAGATGGAAAAAGAACACAACATATTTATTAAAAACATATGCAATAGTAGAATACGACATGTAGATAAGTGACATTAGCCTCACATGTGGGCTGGAAAACAAATAATTTGTTTGGAGATGCAACTTGTTAATCTAGTAAAACATAAATTAAGTCAAATAAACTTATAGTGGCTTTGGTAAAATGGTCAAAGAAACCCCAACACCATAAAATGAACACAATTTTCAAATAAAATAAAGAAAAATGAGTGTGAAACTTGATAACACTGGAGAGAAGAGGGATATAAAGAACTATGGCAGCTTCTGTCATAGTTCCCGGATCTGGCCCGTGGGCCTTGACTTTGACACGTGCCCTGGAGTAAACTGAGAAGTGTGATCCCCCCCATAGTTGGAACATGCGGTAAAGACTAGATCATTTTTATTATGTCCTGACACGTATAATTATAGAATTGAAAGAGGGTGGACTTTCTTTTCCTATAACTGTATCTTTTTCTGCACTGAAACCTTTATTCAGGATTATTTGAGCTTCACTGACAAGAACTTCAGTGATAAAAGGAAGTTTGCTCACCTGAGTGCTGCACCTTGGCTTTAATTTGCAACTTTTAACTACTGAGGATCATTTACTACTTTAATACTGAAAAGAATAATAAAATAAACAAAAATTTATTGTAATGCATTTGTAAAGGAGTTATGTTAAAACATTAATTTCAGTCACAGTTAGTCTTATTTGCCGCCAAACCTGTAGAAGTGTAATCTGCCTAGCAACCAAAGACGAATTATCTGATTGGCTGAGGCTTCTTCTACGCGCTTAAAACTCCTCAAAGCCTAAACTAAAAACTATCAAACGTCCCCACAACAATCTGAAAAGCCCTGACAACAAAATATTATTCCGGGTGCACCACTATTGTCCTAATTTGGGTACATACCATGAATTAATTCTATTCAGCAAACGCACAGGCATTATTTTAACTTTTCTATTTTAACTGATTCTATCCTGTAATGTGAATCAACCCAACTAAAAACAACTGCGTAAAAAAATCTGCAACTTTTGTATTATTTACACGTTGTTACTTTTATTTATGACTCATAAAGGAAGTAAATCAGCAACCATGAGATAAGGGTGGCGCAATAAAAAAAAAAAAAGTTGTAACCCTTGAGCAACTGTCTCAACAAAAAACAAACGCTGCAGCAACCTAAAACAGGAAGTTGACGCATGAAGCGTTCAATGATCGTCGTAAGTATAACTATTTCAGTGACGCGAACAAATATTTAAATAAAATTGTGTGCTATCATACGAATACACTTAGATGCTCTAATTAAAACTTGATGGGTTACTATATTTGTGAGCAATATCCTTGTAAAAGTGCTCAAACATTTGCTGCACAGAAAAGAAATAAAAGTGAAAAAGCCATTATAGAATACAAATATACATTCACAGTTGAGACAACATAATTTAAAAACAATGCTAATTTTATTAAAGGTGGCCACCTTCAGTTTGATATTAGATTTAATTCGTTGTCCCAAAGATGGACGTTGAGAGAAAAAAGAAAAAAACGGAAATTAACGAGGATTTCAAATGTACGAGGACCCGTGAACGCGGCCTCAAACAGAAGCAGGAAATAGACGGAGACTCGCTGTCGCGATCTTCGTGGACAAATACCAAGAAAATACGATCCAAAAGAATAAGTTTCAAGAAGAGCCGAACATAATTTTGGTTCAAAATGTTGTTCTTCGTCATTTTAGTACTGTTTGGGACGAGCCTGACGGTGTACAGTGGTAATTTTTAGTTACTTTTTTACACTTTGACGTTTTCGTTGAAAGCGAAACTAAAAAAACTGCAGATGTGACGTCGTTAAAATTTATATTTCAGTTACTGAATTTCGGTGCTTTTTATTGACAAAGACGATAAATTTGTTCATATGTAGTGATGATTATGTGCCTTAGATTAGCCTAGATCATAAAAAATACACCCAAAACCCGTAATAAATATCGGCCGTAGACCGTAAAGAAGACGGGTTTCCTTGTCGCGGTTCTCACAGACTGAGTTGCATATTTTAGATGTTTTCCTACTTCGACACACCTGGTTTGAACTGATAGATTATTACCAGGCTTCAAGCAGTTGAGGTAATTCATACCTGTGTATTACAAGATAAAAACAAAAAACTAAAACATGCAGAACAATCCGGGCCGCCCAATGATACGACTGGGAAACACTAAAGTTTGCCTTTGTACTATAAAATTTAATTACATATATACATACAAAGTCCTCCAAATAGGTAAATGCAATATGTTTATGTTGGGTATGACTCTCAGCTACTACCACACATAATTTTAGCTCAGTATCTGTAATATTGACTGAGTTGTAGCTGTTTTTTTGTGTTTCCTGAGGTCAGTAAACAGTGGCGGCCATCTTTATTTTGAGTTAACTTCAATAGTTAATCTGGTAGTTTTAATAAAATTCCTTCAGTGTCTTTTAATTATTTTGGTAACAGGCATACAGTATAAACACAAACAGACCCAGGTCATTGATAAAAAGCAACATTTAGGTGGTGATATATCATGTTTACTATTTGTAGAAGTGAGAATCTTAATTGAAAGTACCAAAATTACTTTATATATAAAGAAACCTCTCGTCTGCTTTACATAAAACATTTCAGAGAAGTTATAAATGTTTGTTTTGTTTCATGTACACAGATAAAGCTGGGACAGTCAGTCTAGATGTAGACGGATGACATTTTTTAAATATTTTTGACATCATAAGTTCCATCACAAACAACTATCTGTACATGGAGATGAAACATTTCACTAATTCTCCCAAGCATTTTTGTGTAATAATTCGTTACTTGTTTTATATATGTATACTTTGGTACCAATGGGGTACCATTCTTGTTGGATTTTATTAAACTGAGACAATAATTTTACAGCATTTGTAAGACTGGTTGGTGGAGTATGAGGAAGTAATGGCTAACTCAAAGCCTAAGTCAGATTGACTGATGTTTCTAAACCTTAAACAATATTTCTTTTTCTACCTCTATGATTTCCAGAAATCCATTCCCTGACTTACATCTACACGGCCTTCTCCAAACCTGTGGATCTCCCGGGCTTCCATGAGTTCACTGCCATGGGTCTGCTGGACAACAAGATGATCGACTACTATGACAGCAGTGTGCAAAAGAAAGTTCCCAAACAGAAATGGATGGAGGATCATCTTGAGAAAGAGTATTGGGATAAAGGCACCCAGTCCAGGAAAAGCAAGCAGCAATGGTTCAAGGTCAACATTGACATATTGATGAAACGAATGAGACAGAATGACACAAGTAAGACTGAAGAAACAGCAAAAATCCTTGTTGACACCATTTTGTTGAACTAATCTAGTCTTCTCTTGTGGTACATAAAACATTTTTACTGGTGTTAATTTACGTACTCTTTTTGTTTACCCAAAGGTAACCATATTCTGCAGTGGATGCATGGCTGTAAGGGAGAGACTCAGCCGGACGGCAGTCTTAAGTTCATCCATGGGATGGACATGTACAACTACGATGGAAATGACTTCCTGTCCTTTGACGACGACAGCCAAGTCTGGGTTGCACCGACTGATGCAGCAATAGAGACCAAGAGAAAGTGGGATAATGTCCAGGTCCTGAAGGAATACACCAAAGGTTACCTGGAGAAGGAGTGTATGGACTGGATGAGCAAGTTCAGAGACTATGGGAAAGAGCAGCTCAATGAAGCCTGTATGTAGAACAAGAAATATATAGATTTCATTCTCAGTGTCATAAACTCTAAACATTGATTCCCCAAGAAGTAGATACTTGCACTAAGTTTTGAGATAAAATGAAGCAATTTGGAAAACATTTGTAACAATTTTGCTGTTTAGTTTAAATAATTAGTTTTATAACATAGACCTGATTTGTTTTATCAGATCCTAGCTCTTCTTATAGGTCTCCCATAGATCAGGAGGACTGATGTATTTAATGCACTTATTTGGAGAGAACAAAAAGCTGGTTTGAAACAAATCTGATAAAGATTTCTGTGTTAAAGTCCAACCAAATTTTGTAACCTGAGTTCTGGTTTTAAAACATTTAAAATAGTTAAAACAAAACAAATTGCTTTTTGTCCTCAGAATATAAACATAAGCTTCTTCTCTTACAAAAGTTAGGATCTATTGAAGCAAACTGGATGGAGAAATGTGTAGCCTGACCTCTAATAGGGTTTAAACAATGGTTGAAATGAATTGTTTATGTTTTATTTCTATTCTAAAAAAAATCATGACTGTTTCATTGGTTGTTGTGGTCTTTGGAGCAATTCAGTATCATTAGGAGTTAATGTTTGTTTGGTCACACTTGTCTTTAATACATTTTTAAATCACCATCTTTCAACACCTCTTTCCTATTTGTTCTTTCCAGCTCCACCTAAAGTGCACGTTTTCACACGTAAGGCCAAAACCGAGACAAACCTTATCTTGACGTGCCTGGCCACAGGCTTCTATCCAAAAGAGATCACCCTGTTTATCAAAAGAAACGGCCGTATCCTAACACCAGAGGATGGATTGAAGACATCAGGAGTTCATCCAAATGAAGACGACACCTTCCAGAGAAGAGACGAAGTAGAGATTTTGAAGTCTGACCCTTCCACTTACTCCTGTGAAGTCCTTCATCCTGCCACCAATGTGCACATTGAAGTGACTTATGGTAAGAATGTTTTATTTTTGTAGTCTTCCTTTTAAATAAAGCAGTAAACATGTTTGTCCAGTGGGTTTGCATTACGAGTTTATTCATCGCATTCAAGAGGAAATTTTTCTTAGCTGAATTACGCCTTCGACCAACAATTATTCCTGTGAGCCAAAACAACAGGAGTTCAAATACTTACCCGTGTATAAGATGCATCTAACTTATTTTAACTTGGATTTCAGTTTTGTAGGTTTACAGACTGATGTAACTAAAAGAAACCTTTTTTTCTTGTTGAAAGCAGTCGTTAAATCTGTAGAGAGAACATCCACTTGTTTTATTGTAGATCTATTTTGTAGATTTTTGTAACCTTATTGTACCGAACACGAAACTAATGTGAATGTTTACTTTGTTTTAGACACAAACTAAAAATAATGTATTCTTTGTTTTAGACCCAAATCTTCATTACGAAGAAGGAAATCCAGCCCCGATCATCATTGGAGCTGCTGGAGTAATCGTGGTGTTGACTGTGGCCCTTGTGTCGTTTATTGTGTATAAAAGGAGGCAATGCAAGGAGTGTAAGTGCAATGTTCTGTGTATTTTTTTTTTGTCTTCAACAAGGAGGTTATTGCTTTTTTTCCCTGATTGTTTATTTTTAAATCTATCCTGCGGAGCATCAACAAGCATTCAGTTTGATTGGCTGATTTCTGCAGAAACCCTGTCCTGTAAAAGAGAATAAAGACGACAACATGACTCTTTTTGTTCATTAGGAAGAGAGAAATGAAGAACATTAAACATGTTTGAAGTGAATGTACAGAATTAAAAGTACTTTAAGACGTGTTACATCACTGAAACTATTTCGTGAAGAATTTCAGTCCAAGACTGATCATCAGACTGTTATTTAGCTGTGATTGTTTTTTTAATTAAGCACAAAGTCATGAGTTTTACTAAAGTGCTCAAAGGTCCCACTGAATGATTCTCAATCTTTACTTTTTAGGTAAAAGTGGAATGAGGCAAAACCATTTTAAAACCTTCCATAACAAAAATAACTTTGTTCATAAAGAGTTCAGCTTAATTTTTCCAGAAGTACTTTTTAAAATTTCCCATAAAGTTAAGAATTAAAATAGTTGATCTTAGACTTTTTGGTAATTTAGTAAAATGATTGTTTTGTTACACAGAATTCTTCCACGTGTGTATAACACTGCATTTTTATTCCTGCTATGCATTTCATGTGTTATTTCCATCTTTTAAAAGTTTTAAAAATCTTTTTATTTGCATCATTTAATGCATTTGATGATGTTTCTCATTAAAGTAGATAAACATTTCTCAATATTTATCTTTGTTAATTGTCTCCTTTTCTTTTGCAGGTTGCAAGAAAACATGTAAGTGATTTATTTTTGCTTTATATTTTGTCAGTATTTAAGTTTTTTTTGTTGTTGTTAACTATGACATACCAGTCATACTTTTTGACATTACAGAATTATTTAAATGTGCAAAAATTTGTCATTATTTGTCTTAACTCTGTCTTTATTAATAGGTACCATTCATGGTCCTGAGGGTAAGGTGTATGGTAAGTATTTAATTTTTCAGTTTGCTATGAATTTTGTAAACTTGTATATTTATATTTATTTATTAATTATAAAAGTTTGTTTTCAGTCTGACTGACTTATTTATATTTATATTGTTCTCATGTAATATTAAGTGTCATCTAATACTGTATATTCTGTTTAAAACAAAGTAGATGTGAACCCTTTATATGTGTTTCTGTGTGCAGGCAATATTACCAGCATGCAGACCACACCCATGTTGAGTGGTAAGTTTATTTTCTGTGTAATTAATTTCAAATCAACATATTAATGTTGTGCCAGTTTTACAACAAGGCAACCAACGGTGCTGTGAAGGAAAAAGCTGAAAACTGAAATCCACTTGGATACTGTTTGATTCAGGCCCGTTTAAAACTGTTTCAGTAATTGTAATGAACTTCTTGAAGTGGCCGGGCTCAGCCTTAGAAACAAGCTGAGGAGCTCCATCATCCTGGGGGGGCGGGGCTTAGAGTAGAGCCGCTGCTCCTCCTCATCATCAGAAGGAGTCAGTCGAGGTGGTTCAGGAGCCTAATTCAGACGCCTCCTGAGCTCCTCTGTCTGGAGGCTTTCTGGACATGTCCCACTTAGAGAAGACTCTGAGGCAGACCCCTCATTGTAATGGTTCAGCCATGTGCCTTGACTAGGCTGTTGGTGGGAGGGCGCAGAAGAAAAAAACAAATATAGCGACACTTTTACTGCTGGGAAACGTGTCCTCCTCTCCACATGGAGCCATTGAACCTGTGACTTCACGATGAATTTAACTAATTATTGTTCATATCAGCACGGCCTGTTTCTAAATAAGAAATAATTGGAAAGTTGGAATTTCTTTGTGTCCAGAATCACAATGTATTTCCATAGTTGTGTATTTTTCAATTACATAAGAAACAGTTTTGTTTACGCTCACGTTTGAGTTAATGATTGTATGAGTGTTTGCTGTAAAACCTGAATGGCCGTTATCTGGTCTTTTTTCTGTGCGCGCCTGTTTGTTGTGTGTCAGCATCTTTGGAGAATAATTAACTAGTTGTCAGTTATTTTTGATCAGTATTTTAATGCTTGAAAAGCCCATCTTTAGCCTGCAGCAGCTCCAACCCTCAGGTAAACCTGAGCTCTGTAGTAGTTTCTGCTTTCTATGCAAACTAAGTTTAGAAACGAAACCATTTTAAAAAGTTTTCTGCCTGAGTGAAGTGAGAAGATGGTTACCTCCACTCAACATGTTTCATTTTCTTTTTAAAGCGTTCTTTAGAGTTTAAGATAAAAAGGCAGCGATGGAAAGCAACATCATGTAACGTCGTGCTAAAACCGATACTTCTGAAGGAATTCACTGAATCGTGAAAATATAAAGAATCATTCTGAGTTTTTCTTTACAGTTAAACAGCCGTTCCTTAAAAATGCTAAATAATATTAATTTTATGTTGTCAAAACAATAAAGTCTTATTTTCAGCTCTTTCCTTTGAAAGGTTTAAAATGAGGTCTTTAGGTTTCTTCAAAGTAAAACAAAGAGTAGCCACCCATAATGAAATCATTCACAAATACTGACCCAATCTGTTTTCACAGCGTGCCCTAACGGAGCAACCCCTCAAACCGACAACGGTAACACCTTTTCTGTTGTTCTTTGTCATTTTCTTATTGGTTTCTTTTGTTTAGTTTTCATTTGTGAAATAAAATGACTAAATCCAGGTGATAAACAAAAAAACAAGAAGGGATTAAATGCAGAGTCAAACACAAATCCTGCCACTGCCTTACTGTTTTGTGTTTTAAATACAAGTTTACAGTGTACTCCAAAAGTGTTAATTCAAAGAAATAAAATAATGATTTTTTAAAAATAGTTTTATTTACAAAATGACAAAAGTTTGTCACGACTAATTATTTTACTTTTCCTTTTTGTGAAACTTTAAATCTGAGATTAGACAGCAGTCAGAAAGTCTTATAGGGAAACTGAACAGTGGGTGAATATTAAACAAAAATAATCTGTTCTTTGCTGTCAGATGTGTTAATAATCTTTATTTACCCCGGTGGTTTTATTAGGCCTAAAATCTGACAGAAGTCAAAGACTCCAAACAGGTTAAACCAGTTCAGCACTTATTTACGTACAGCTAGTGAATCTAATAATGTGACAGAACCTCTCAACGCATGTTAGTTTTTTCCACAGCTAAGAAAACGAAGTAGTGTCAGATTGATAAAAGTAAAAATATGTTGTTGTTTTTTCCCAAACGTCACAGCGAAGCAGCAATCAGCTGCTCCAGTTGTGTGTTGCTCCTAGGCTAAATGTTTATTTACATTTAAAGAAATCACCTGAAAGCTTTCTAAGACACAGAAATAGATTTTACATATATTATTTATACACGCAGTTAGACCTGAATGTTTCTTTTCACAGGTTCAAATGGCTCCGATGGCAGCAGCGACTCTGGTGTCAGTTGTAAGTATCCGGGAGTGAAAATACTCCGATCTGATTTGTGCAAACAAGTCTGGTTACTGTCATGTTTGGCTTTTGTCAGCAGAGTTCAAATACTCATGTATTTGAACCTTACAACAGACGTTTCTGTTCTGAGTTCTGGTTTAAATTGTCTCTAAGAAGCATCACCTGTTCGTGGATTCATTCCCAGGTTGATAAACCAACGTAAGGCAACATTTGTGTTTATCAGACAGGTGAAATAAATGTTAAATTAGATTAAACTTGCTTTGTGTACACCCCTGAGACCGAGTTGCATTTCTGACAGTAACCAGGGATTCATTGCATCTTTAATCTCTGTGTTTTGGTATTTCTGTGCATTTGAGCTAACACTGCTTTTTATTCCAACAGCCAATACCGTCAGCAACCGTGACTCTCCACCTCCAAACGGTGTTCATGACAACGGAGACGGAGAAACGGAGGTGTTTCTGTCAGAAATTCCCTAAAGTCGTTTGAACCAAAATCAATCAGTTGAGCAGATTTTGATCGTAAGAAAAACCAGAAACTTCTCTTGGGTTGCACTTAAAGTGCTTTTATTGTGTAGCATTGATTCTACTATTTTTAAAACTTGAGTTGAGGGAAAAGTGTGGGGTTTTTTTTGCACCTGTAAGCTCTTTTTTTTTATTGTAGAGGTCACAAATGGTGGTGTTACTTAGATGTTAACTTTGAAATTCAGGTTTCTGTGCGAGAATCCGAACTTTAGACAAACTGGTCAACTGTCTGAATTCACTTATGAACTAATTTCAGTCAACACTGGATTAGCAGCTGGCTTTAAAGTGACACAGAAATGTAAAATAAGTCTTGCACTGGGCAGGTTTTTTCAAGTAGGTGTCAGTTCAGTCGAACGACATTTCAGTGATTAAAATGGGTGCGAGAAAAGTTTCAAAATAATGGCTTCATGTACTTTTATAAAGTATATACAAACAGTACATGAAAGAACTGGACTTAAAGTCTTCTACTAAAGCTTAGATATGAATTACGGGACTGAAACAGGAGACACAAGTTGAGGCCTTTTGCTCATATAAGGAAGTATTTCACAATAAAAACAAACCCTGGAATATTTTCAAACTAAAACTTGTTTTGGAAGATTGAAATCTTATTGGTCAGCATTTTAAAGTTTCTTATAAAAAAGTTTGGAGGAAAACCTTCATTGATGAGCTGAAACTCAGTCAGATTAAAAGTTAAACCTCATAAATCAGTCTCCTGAGCGGGACGTGTAAGAAATAAAGCAAAGTATTAATTCTTATAGTAACTGATTGAAGCTTTTACAGAAAACAGACTGAGTCAGAAACTAATGATGTTTCAGGTTTTTGTAAAAGAACGATAAATTAGGACAACAATCTGCAAAGCTGGACAAATATCTAGAGTTAAAATAACACTTAGAGACTTGGGTGCGATGTGTAAAAACAGGTTTGTGTAGGCGTGTTTGTTGGGTTTTAGGTCACTGTCAGCTCTGAAGAAGAGCTGAACAGCAGGTCTGTTTCACAGCAGACATTTTGAGTCAGACAGGTGTTCCTAACGAGAGCTGCGTTCTGCCGGTAACTTGTAAGCGTGAAGGAATGCAGCCCTCATTATTACACCTGTGCTTTTTCTATTCATTACATCGATTTTAGCCACAAAATAGGACTGAATCTGTCCTCGCCAGGAGGGGAGATTCAGTCGTATTGTTACACAAACGTACATGTTTAATGAGGAAACTTGTATATAAAAAGAAATTATAATCCTCTACAGGACATGTATTATCTGCCACAGGTTGAGGTCTGTTACTTGTGATAAGAAAGAATAAAATTTACCCCCCACCCAAAAGAAAAGAATAATAATAATGACTGTGCTAAAACATATTTCATAACCTTTGCTGTTGAATGGTCAACGTTCAAATGTGGTCTTATAAATTTCATAAACTGTTTTTATGCGTCTTTGATAAAACTCGTGAAATTTAAACGAGCTTGTCAGAATCAGAGTTAAACAATCACAAATAAGCTGCGTGTCCTAAACGCCATTTGTAAGAAATAAAACAATTTAATCCAAAAGTTGAAACTTTCAGACTGAATGAGTTTAAAAAAAAAGAATTTTATTACAATATTTTTTGTCATTTCAGTTGAAAAACATTTCAGCAAATAAGATTGGTTTCAGAAAAGTTTCAAAAGAATTGTTACAAATGAATATATAACCTGTTACATGTGACTTTTAAAAGTTCAGCCTGATAAGTTAAAGGTAAAAACAAAGTTACAGAAAGCAGGAAGGTGATGTGGTGCGTTCACTGAACGTAGGAAATTAAAACTTTTTAAAGTGCCCTTACAAATGACTGCTTTTTAAATCTTAAACTTGCAGCTAATACAAAATCTGTACTTTTTAAGTTTAGAAAGTTTTTTTTAAATACTTTTATTACTAAATAAGAAATCTTTTGAATGTAATGTTTAATCAGTTTATTATGTGTATACATGTTTGGTGTCAAAAGCTTATTTCTCAATTGATTTCCTTTTTTTTTAAAGGCAATATATATATATATATATTAAATCTGCAATGTCTCAAGGTGAATGTCTTTACCTGACAAGTTCAAAACTGACCTTGAAACTAAATGTGGAAAAAGTCTATTTGCAACCTAAAATGTTGCTGAAATAGAAAATTCTCAGGCTTCCAAAAAGATGCACTTTAGATAAAACATTTAGACTAAAAATAAGAAGAAAAAAAATGGCTAAAAATGTGAAATCAACCTCAAATTAAATTTCTGTACATGTCTAATCAACAATTATGTAACGACCAGATAAATAATGGAGTCTTGTAAGGATGATCAGATCAGGTTTGGTTTGATTTGAGTTACTACGATTAAAAGTTGATGACATTGACTATTTTTAAACTTGTGATCATCTGATATCAAATTAAATCATGTTAGGATTGCATGTGAATGAACTGAGTTAAGTTTCCTTGTGTGTGAAAGTTAATTTACTGAATATAAAACAATGCAGTTTGGATGAATCTGAAATTTTCTTTAGACTCTAGTAATTCTGCTTTTTCTTTGCTATAAATGCAGCTGTGATATATCAACTTTATTGGTGATAAATATTAATAAAGTACATTTAAAGTACATTAAACTTGTGTTTATTTCAAAGTCGTGTTTTGACTGTGGGTAATTTGTAGAAAACTATCCATGCTAACTTTTATATTTGTCGTTTGTTGGAGCGGAGGTGTGTGTGTTGAGAGAGAAGAGCAGAAACCAATGTCTCTGATGTACGACTTGCCCTGAAGGCATCTTGGCTAATCATTAATAACAAAACAGAAAGCAGGTAGTTCAGAGTTCCAGGCAGTTAGGGGAGAAACCAGGAGGCAGAGAAGTGCCGTCCGGCAGAGATCAAACTGAATTTCAGCAGAAGAACTGAACCTGACTGAGGTTCAAAATGTCTTTTCTCGCTGTTTTGGTCCTTTTGGGGACAGGGCTGACGGTGAACAGCGGTAAGTTCAACATTTTACTGACACATTAATGCTCAGTTTAAAAGTGAAAATAAAACTAACACTAAAGTTGAACATTTTGTCATTTATTTTCTGCCACAGCTTTTCTATTTGTTCATCAAATACAGGTGTTTCAAGTTGGACTCTAATATGAAATATTAAGTTAATGAAAACAGGATTCTCACCTAAAATCCACTTTTTAAGAGCAAGAGACTTTAAAGCAAAAAAAGTGTTTCAACATTGATGGTTGATGATTAATGAGCTGATTTTAAAACTATTCAAATAATAATGTGAGAGACATCAGCTCATAAAAGATTTTCTGATGTTTAAGTTAAATCTGAAGCAGACTAAACATTTTTTTAATTATTGGTTAGTTTGTGTAGCTGTTTTATTTCTTATAAGAGTATTAATTTTACTTATGGCTGTTTTGATCAAATAAAGCACTTGTTTTTGCTTCGTGACAGATAATACTGTGATATCAGGTTCTGACAGTTTCCAGTAAACAGGTGAAGGTGTGGCGGTCAGAGTACAGGACAGACAGCATTACTCAGATACCTTTGACCTGAGGAGTGCCATCATAAAAAAAACCCTCGTAAAACTTTTAGTTCCTGGTTCACATTAAAGAGATATACACACAAAAAGATTAGGGTTACACCTTTCTAAATTATCTTGTATAACTAACATTTAATTTACCCAAAATATTTTTTATGCATAGACGTTCTACCTATTTACAGATGTGCACGTCAGTGCAGATGTTTCTTTAAAAACATAGTTATGATAAGTGGAGCTTTGGCGTCTTATCTTTGGTGTTTGACCTCACTAACAAAAAGAACTGAGCCTTTCTTTAGTTTCATTTCATTTTATGTAATGTTTGAAATAGTTTTTTACATTAAAAATTAGTCGAGTTTTAACACAAATTTACCAAACTTGTAGCATCTTATTTAAACTGTTTACTGTTTTTGTTTGTTGTTTGTTTTGTGAAAATGAATACATTAGTCTTGGAACTCTTGCAAATTGCTAATTTTTATGTATTTGGGACATTTTAGTGGCTAAACTAAGAAAAAAAATCTTCCTTTTAAATCGAAGATAATAATCTTTAATGTGAAGAAACGTCAAGTAAAGCTATTGTTGGCATGGTGTAATGTCCCATGACAACACCTTGGAATGCGGTCTGTGTTGTTTTTGTCTTTTTAGGTTCTTTGTAATGTCCTGACTAAGAAACTTGTTTTCACAGGTCTGTACAGTGTAATCAGGGTTAAAAACACAAACAAATTACAGTATGTTTAACTTATTTTTTTGTTTGTTTGTTTTTGATCAATATCATTTGATCCTACCCCAGTGTTATTCTGTAAGGTTATTTAGAGATTTAATGGCAGGGGTTGGAAAATGTACATTAAAGCAAGCTTTCCTTCAACTTAAGGATAAAAATGTATGGTTATCTGGCAGCATGGATGGATAGTATCACTTAGTATTGTCTTTGTGAGGTGCAATAATTAGTAGCAGAATGAAGTGTCTAGCAGGGCTCCAAGCCAGACAATAAGTCTTTGTTGTGAATGTTTCTGGTTAGTGGTAATATGTTCACTGAAAGCACTGTCAATCCAAGAAACTTGATCCTTTTGTCCCATTCAACTGTCTGTGAGTGAAGTTGTTATTATGTATCTAGTCCTGATCTCTGTTTAGAATGTGCTAAATAAAGAACCGAGTACTCAGCCTTGAGGAACACCAATGTGAGGATGATACAGAGCCTTATTCTGACAGCCATTGGTCTATGATAGAGGAGAATGGGAATCAAATTGATGAGAAGAGGGGTTGAGAAAGATGACTGATGCACAGTTAGGGTCACAGTGTTGACAAAGCCAACAGAGAAGACATGCAACTTGTGCACTTCATGCTCAACATTTGGCCCAATAGTTGAGCAGGTATGGGTTTAGCAGTCGTGTGATAGATCTGAGTTCAGCTGAATTATCTGCATAGCCAAACATAATTTAAACAGTTAATCTATACAAATAATTAGGGGCTGCTGTCTTGTAATCCTGAGGTTGCAGGTTTGAGCCCAGGTTGCGGCAGGAAGGGCATCCAGTGTAAAACAATTGCCAGATCGTTTGTTCGAGTTTGCCTGCTGTGGCAACTTCTGAAGAAGGGAGCAGCTGAAAGAACGTACTTACTTTTAATCTATACAAACAATTACAAATAGAAAAACTGCCAACTAATTGCTAAATTATGTAAACAGGATCAGATAGGTGTCCGTTTAGATTTATGTTGTGCCTAATCATGGTTACAGGGGCTCAATAGTGCTTGCTGCATCAATGAACTTTGCTGAAATTGGCTGATGCTTACAAGCCTTTTAAAATGAATATTCATCTGTTTTCTACCTCTATGATTTCCAGAAATCCATTCCCTGACTTACATCTACACGGCCTTCTCCAAACCTGTGGATCTCCCGGGCTTCCATGAGTTCACTGCCATGGGTCTGCTGGACAACAGGATGATCGACTACTATGACAGCAGTGTGCAAAAGAAAGTTCCCAAACAGAAATGGATGGAGGATCATCTTGAGAAAGAGTATTGGGATAAAGGCACCCAGTCCAGGAAAAGCAAGCAGCAATGGTTCAAGGTCAACATTGACATATTGATGAAACGAATGAGACAGAATGACACAAGTAAGACTGAAGAAACAGCAAAAATCCTTGTTGACACCATTTTGTTGAACTAATCTAGTCTTCTCTTGTGGTACATAAAACATTTTTACTGGTGTTAATTTACGTACTCTTTTTGTTTACCCAAAGGTAACCATATTCTGCAGTGGATGCATGGCTGTAAGGGAGAGACTCAGCCGGACGGCAGTCTTAAGTTCATCCATGGGATGGACATGTACAACTACGATGGAAATGACTTCCTGTCCTTTGACGACGACAGCCAAGTCTGGGTTGCACCGACTGATGCAGCAATAGAGACCAAGAGAAAGTGGGATAATGTCCAGGTCCTGAAGGAATACACCAAAGGTTACCTGGAGAAGGAGTGTATGGACTGGATGAGCAAGTTCAGAGACTATGGGAAAGAGCAGCTCAATGAAGCCTGTATGTAGAACAACAATGTGCTGTTTTTTTTGTTTTTTGTATCAACAAAGATTCTGAATGCAGAACTTCAGATATACAAATGTAGTAATATGGAAACCAATGGATCACTCATTGAAACTTCAGTTTAGTTCAGTCTTTTGGTGACAGGAGGCATTTAGGAGTTATAACCTCCTTTTAACAGGGAAATATCTCCAGAATTTATAAGATGCTTTGCATTGACCTATTACTGGAAAATGTAGACATGTAGATGGCAGAGGACAGGATATTTCTGTGGGCAAACTGAAGCTTAACTCTTGCTCTAAATAAAAACATGTATGTGCTATTTCATATGTTAGTAGAGTATACCAGTCATAGGTCTAGTGACTTTAACACATTGTTAAATAGTTTTCCATTTCCTCTTTCCAGCTCCACCTGAAGTCTTATTGTACTCAAAGAAGAGCCAAACTGAGACAAACATTATCTTGAAGTGCCTGGCCACAGGCTTCCTCCCAAAAGACATCACACTGCGGATTAAAAAAAATGGCCGTACCCTAACTAAAGAGGATGGAGTGAAGACATCTGGGGTTCGTCCCAATCACGACGACACTTTCCAGAGAAAAGACCATGTGGAGATTTTGAAGTCTGACTCTTCCACTTACACCTGTGAAGTCATTCATCCTGGCTCCAACGTGCACGTTGAAAAGACATGGGGTAAGAAACTTTGTTTTAATTTTTCATCTGTTAGTTTTTGTTAACCGTTCATTTGCATGGGGGGGATCAAGTCCAACTGGGTGACCCATGTGTTTTATCTCAGGTTCCCTCGGAAGACTCACGTTACTTGACCATATCTGAATTTGATTTGAAAATTGGTTAATTCTTGAAAATAGGTGCTTTCAGGCTGCAGAAACATTTTTATGGTTCTTTTTACCATTAGAGGTAGTCCCCCTTCCTTTCTTGTTTCTGCATCACAGAAATTGGAGCCATTTTGGTTCATAAAACCTTAGTACAATTGTTTATAGCTACTTGTCCAGTGCAGTAACCTTCTGAGTTCAATAGTGTAATAATGAGATGTGATTCATCAAGTTGTACGCTTACATTCATTTGTCAAATTGAATGATCATCTATCTAAAAACTTTACTCACATTCAGCATTAAAGAAATCTATTTACAAAGTGAACCAACGGTGACTTTTATTTCTTTCTGCAAACCTGTAGCTTTTTGGAGTGTACACAATGTCACACAGATGTTGTATTGAAAGAGAACTGAAAATAAAAAACTATTAAAAAATGTGTTGTTTGTTTTAGATCACAGGCTTCCAGAAGAAGGTGGAAATACAACCATGGTCATTGGTGTGGTTGCTGGATTAATCGTGTTGCTGATTTTGGTCGTTGTGCCGGTTATCGTGTATAAGAGAAGGAAATGCAGGGAGTGTAAGTGCAATGTTCTCTATAATTTGCCTTCATTAACAAGAGAGTTCATGTGTTTTATCCCAGCCTTTTTTTTATTGTTCCTAATTCTAAAAACTTTTTTCGTTAGGATAAAAATAAAAACAAACAGGAGAAATGTTTGGAAATTATTTAATAGGGTTACTTTAACACAAAACTTGATGTAATGTACAATATATTTATACCAAAATTTTACAAAAAGAAGGTGCAGCTGTTGTGTTGTTGCCCTTTATCAGGTGCAGAAGTCTGTATTATCTATTATGGGTTTTATGAAGTGCTCAAAGGTCACATTTAGTGAATCATTAGATGACAAATCCACTGAGGTTACAGTCCTGGATCAAAATTTGTTTTCAGTTTTTGAGGAATAAGCTGCAGTAGACATTTTCTGCTTCTCAGCCAAAACTATTTACCTTTAATAGATGAGAAAGTACATTTTAAATCATTTGAAATCCTTCACAGCAACAAACACATTGCTCACAAAGAGTAGTTTCTTTCTCTTTCAAAGAAATTCCTGTTATATTTTTATGAAAAAGAATGTTTTATTGCACAGTGTTCTGTTACATTAGTCTTCTTTTTCAGTCTTGTTGAATTAAAATCCTTTTGATTTACAAATATTTGTATCAAATCAAAATTGGTCCTCTATATTAGCTTAATTTTCATGCATTTCACTCATAAGGGGTCTCATGGAATTTACAATTTTCAGTTTTGTTGGAAAGTAGACACACACAGTTTACTTTGTCTATAAATATCCTCATTAATTAGTTGTCTTTATTTCCAGGCTGCAATCGTACCATTGAGACCAAAGCAAGACCCAGTAAGTATCTGATTTCTCTGTTGATCATTCTAAAGTATTCATTTTGAAGCTGAGAAGTTTTAGATATATTTTTACTTTGTGAGTTTACTGAAATATTTAAATGTACACAGATATATCAGTATACCGTATGTCTTAAATATCTCTTTATTATTAGGTCCAGGCTCTTCTGGTTCTTTGCTGAATATGCCACGTAAGTGCATCATTTCCCCCTGTGGGTTTTGTAAATGTATAATAATAATAATAAATTTGGGAAAGTTTTGAAATAGTCAGCCATGTAATTTTGAAATTA
Source organism: Kryptolebias marmoratus (assembly GCF_001649575.2). Classification (NCBI taxonomy): domain Eukaryota; kingdom Metazoa; phylum Chordata; class Actinopteri; order Cyprinodontiformes; family Rivulidae; genus Kryptolebias; species Kryptolebias marmoratus. The sequence continues at coordinate 4,257,552 of NC_051434.1, read as the reverse complement.
CTCAGTTATTTAAACGTATAAATATGAGAACAGGTAGCTCTGACTTCACCTCTGTGTGCATGTTAGAAAGAACTGGTGTTGTTGTTTTAACATCTCCACAACAGTAAACTCAGTTTAGCTTTCATATATCTTGTATGTATTTATGTGTGCAGAGACTAACCTTGACAGCCCAGCCACACCCCTCATGAAGGGTAAGTCTTTTCAGTTTAATTTATTTCTGTTCAGTTTATTCAAAGCCATAATAGCTATCAAAAGACAAATTTTCAATGTTTTTAAATAAAAAATTTTTGTAGATGTGTATCATCTATGATAAAAATAAACTACTAAAAGTCTACCTCATAATTAGTAATAACTGAGCGAAATCAGCAGTTATGTTTTGTTTCCAACAATTATGAGTTGCAATCAAAGGAAAAGAATATTTGCTGTTATCTAAAGCATTTTTTACAAAAACTTTGTTACATGAACCCTCAGTCATTTCGTAATGTAGAAATTGTGTCAGAAACATAAATATTTTAATAAAAAACTGAAAAATTCCACTTTTTGACAGCTAATATGACTTTAAATAACACAATTCACAACAAAGTCATCTCAGATCGTTGATCATTTTTAATGCCTTCTTAAAACTGATTTGTGGGCAAATCAAAAAGCAAACTAAAGCCAGCAACTATATTGTGCAAGTTTATTTGATTCTTTTTTAAATTTTGTTTTATGTGGCACTTCATTGTATTCAAGACCATTTTTATTGCTTTTTTGATAATTACTGTTTTTATTTATTTTATTTTTTTTACAGCATTTTGGTCAACAAAGCTTGTTTTTTAAACGTGCTATATAACTTTGACTTGACTTAATAGAATCCTGTTAGAATTATTCCACAGGTCAAATTCACCTAAACACTTCAATTCCATCTAACTGTTTTCTATAACCGGGATTTTTTTTACAGGGTCAGGTCACTCTGACAGTTCCGGTGACTCCGGTCATGAAAGTAAGTATTTTCAAACACTTGAAAAATGTTGAAATGTATTAAACAGGTTGTTGCTTCTGTAGCCTGGAAATATAAAATGAAATGAACCTAAATGTACATTTACATATTGTTATTGATACAAATACATGTGTTTGTATCAAGAGCCAAGTTGCTCCGGTGCTTTTAATGACAGTGTTGGTAATTCCCACAGGCAACAGTATCAGCAGTAGTAACGGGACTGAAGAAAATGAAGACCCAAGCAGGGAGCCCCTGCAACCCGTTTGAGGTCTCCTGGAACCTTTACTTCATGCACAACTGATTGGACTAATGGTTGGATCTGAAATGGCGTTTTGGACCAGAAGTAGAAGTTTAAACTCAGAGTTAAAAAAGGAAAGTTTAACATTAATTGTTTACAAATTAACGGAATTAAAATGTTTAAAAGAAAGGTGAGAGAAGACATGACTTCCAGTGAAATAAAAACTAAAGTTCAGTGTTTGCAACAGTTTTTGAAGCATTAATACTATTTTTATGGAATCATAATAAATTTAAAAGCTGGAAATTTAAAGCACTCACAAAAAGAGAAGTATTGTATTCATGTAAAAATACTCTGCTGTGAATAAGATGATTTAATGGAAGTCATCGTAATAATTTGAAGTTTAAAACAATGTAAAAGTTCTGAAGATTTGCAGATAAAACTAACTTGATGGAAAATAAATGCTTGATTAATTAACCTAAAAATGCTTTGAACTTACAGATTTCTTTATTCTGATTACCTTTACAGTCTTTGAAATGAAATACAAAATTTACCTCTGAAACTCATATTATTATTTTTTTACTGACATTCCTGGACTTTGAGGTGTTTTTTTTCATTGTTCTGTTGTTTATTAAATAATTGAATGTTTGCTTTTTTAATTACAAATGTGTACTCCTGATGAAAACGTTTACTCAGTCATTCGACACTGAAAGATTATGTTTATGCACGTTTATACTTCATGTCAAATAGTGACAGGGGTTGTGGGATGGCTTGAGAAACACTAAATGTTGGAAGATTGTCTGAAGTGTTTGAAATCATCCAGTTTTCTATGCTGAACTAATATAACTGGAGCTGGTTCTTTTGCACTGTAGTTCATTCAGATTATCACAGTTTTTTCAGCCTGTTTATACTTGTACATGACTTTTAACTTTTTTGTTTTTGAATAATCTGAATCTGATAACATATGTTGTTGAGAACAACGGGATTTTTTAAATATGGTTTCTATGCTCTCTTTCTCAATAAAACTAAATAAAGTTCAAATTTCCTGTGAGGTTTAAATTGCTTCTTGCTTTTTCATGCTATGACTTTAAATTGTTTCAACAGACTGGAACTTTGTGTCAGATCAGTCAGGACTCTGATCTCTGCAGGATTATTTTAAAATTTGTTAAAATGCATTGCACAATGCATGAAAGTTTAAGCTCAGATAAAGCAGAACACTCATTTGTTCTTTTGAAGATATTCACATCTTCACGCAGTCTGAATCGGACTGCCTGAATCTGAAGTAATGGTGAGCCCACGTGAAGGTCACCCCCTGTCACTTTTTCGAGCTTGACCCGGCCAAACCCATGGGGTCAAGGCTCGGCCACCAGACATTCATCTGGAGAAGGAGTCTGTATCAGAAGGAGTCTGAGGTTCTTCAGGCACAACCTCTGGGCACATTCAACAGGGAGGAGGCCCCTGGTCAGACCCAGAACTTGCTGGAGGGATTATATATCCTCTCTGGCCTACCTTGGGATCCCTCAGGAGGAGCTGGAGTGTTGCTAAGGAGAGGGATTTCTGGGTTTTCCTCCTGGACCTGCGGCTCCAGTGACCCGGCCACAGATAAGCTGGAGAAGATGGATGAATGGATGAACAGTTTTAGAGGAATTAGCTGCAGTAGGCAATTTTCCACTTCTCATTACAAAACTATTTAACTTAGATAATAATAAAAAATTATTTATTTTAACATCTAAAATCATTTCAGAACAATATATATATATGTATATATATGTTTAATGAATAGAAGAGTTAAGCTTATTTACTTCAGATTTTTTTTTTAAACTTGTGCTTTTGTGAAAAACTTTTTATATTGTAAGATTCTTACTAGTCTTTATTATCTGCCTTGCTGACAAGTGAAAGTTACGTTTGAAGAGATGGTTGTAGAAGGGGTGTAGTGGTTTATCTAAGTCCTGTAAGTACCTGGTATGAAGGTTAAACCCAGCTGCAAGGTGTGTGCCACAGGTCACCTGTCCAGCCCTACTTCAGCACTGAATGTGACTTTGCTTGTTGTACACAACAGAACCTGTGTAAAAGCACAAAAATCCACACTTAAAATTACATAAAATGTAAACCTCTGCGTGACTGTGAGTAATTAGCTCCACCACTTAAGGTAAATCAACAGTACTGCAGCGAGGGAACGCTAATAATAGCTTTTATTTTTGCGTTATGTCCCTTACGGGGCACCGTAAATCACAGCTATGCCAACGCATTTAAGTTTTTAGCATTTAAAAATTTTAAGACACTTTATTTACGGTAAAAAAACTTGACAATAGTGTTAGAATGAGTAAATAAAAAAAAAGGAGAAAAAAAAACCCCATCAAAACAAAACAGCATTTACGTTCATTGCGTCATGACGTCACTAGGCGGCGGCAGAACTCAGGTTTTTGAATCGACGCAGCTCCTGTCGGGTTTCTTCGGCTTATCAAGCTGTTTGGGTGTGTTTGAGTTGCAGGTCTAACATCGACCCACGGAGCAGGCGGTTCCTCATCTCAGCAAAACAACCGTAAACACTTCGGAGGTAGACATGCAGGTGGTTTCTGCTTTTTATTTTTCGGTGCAATAACCGCTAAGCTAACAGTAAACGATCCCCCCCCTGGCTGTCCAGTTTGTGCGTGCGTCGTTGCCATGGTGACGCTCCGAGGAAAGGGCAGAGGGGACGCGGTGCAGAGCAGCGGGCCGCCCCAGAGGCAACTCAGGTCGGCCGTGGGCTCCAAGACCCCGCCGAGACCCGCGCCAGAGACCCGGAGCAGGATCACGGCGAGCCGGCCACAGGGGCGAGGAGTTCCCAATGTGAGTCTGTCTCTAAAACGCCTCAGGCGTTCACAAACGGGGTTCACTGCGTCATTTGAACTTTAACCTTTAATCCATTCATCACGTTGTGTGGAGATCTGGTAAAAACATCTGTATTTGTTTCTTTATTTTTCCTAACATTGTTTTGTTTTATCCTACTGCCAGTTTCCACACTCATCTATAATCCTTTCAGTATCATCTGTTTGTTGTATATTTTGCCCTTTTTGTTTGTTTGTTTTGCTTAATTTATCTTCACTTTTGTCAGCTTTTTACCTACTTATTTGTTCACTTGACTCCCTAAAGAAATTGCATTATTTCAGCTGTGACGAAAACAGTAAACGCAAGCTGTCTTTGTTTATTTATGTTTTGTTTACCACTGTTTGTGCTGCGATTAATGAACAGGTGAAGTTCAGCTATTTAAGGCATTTTTGCCTTAATGCGTAGTTTTAAAATAAAATTTATCCAAAGTAGGTTCATGATAGCTGATGTGAAAAAGCACACAATCTTGTTAACAAATAAACCATACTGCTAATGCTGCTGATAATGTTCAGATATTTAACATGATTCAGATGGATTTTACATTAAAAAAAAGAAAAAAATGCAAAACATTAGAAAAAACATTTAAAGGAAATAAGGATGCACAGAAATTTCCTTTAAAATAACACACTGAAAGATTTATAAGTAATAAAGCTGACTTTTTCCTCTGTTGTTTGAAACTAAATGTTGAATCTGTTATTGTAAAGGCTTTTATTTTCTTTGTAATTCATTAAATACATGAATAATGTGTCTGTTTCATATAACTAAGTAAGATTTCTTTTTCAAAAAGGGAATATATTTAATATATGAGATATTAGTTAAAAGCAGGTCAGTAAAGATTCAAGATTGTGCCTCAGTGGTTCCCAAACTTTAAGTCTCTTAACCCAGCCCATAAAAAATGATTGAGACAAACTTGTCACTGCACCTTTATCTGGTTTAAATGTACAAAAACTGTTAATAACCCAAATAAACAGAAGAATAACTCTGCCTGAAACAGCTGATGTATCAGTTCACTTGTGTCCTGATAAATTTACATTCTTAGAAAATTTTCTGGAACTTCCTCTCAGAGTTCATTTTAATCGACAGCCTGTTGTCTGGGATGGATGATTTACGAATGACAGCTTGATGACACAGCACAGACATGAATGAATGAGTGAGTGATTGGACGAATGCAGGCTGCGCTGGTTGTGTAAACAATGACTGACAGTGTGAGCCCGGCTCTGACTTCTTGTTATTTCCAAAGCACTAACTCGTGAAATGCTCCTCAGGGCCTTCCTGCTGAAGAAGAAACATTTTATGTGTTTCTGCTTGACTCAGAAACACACAAGGATGACGACCCGAAAGTGTTTCTGCTTGATCCAGAAACACACAAAGATGAAGATCCAAAACCAGCGAGGAACGCCATGAGGTCAGGAACCAGTTCTGAAGTCTCTTTGTAATCTGCTGTCAGTGACCAGTGAGGATCTGAAATGTTTATTCAGATATTTGATAAGTCAGAGGATAAAATGAGTCTATTTAAAGCTGCTAGACTGGGTTTTGTTTGTTGTTATGAGAATTTGTGGAACTGAGAAAACTCCTCTTTGAAAAAAATATTCAACTTTCCACGTGTGTATTACTCACACAATATGATCCTTTTTCTAAATGTATTAGTAGAAAGACTTCTAAACCTGAAGCTAAACATGTAATAAAGTAAACTCATCTTAACAATACTCAAACTGTTAAAGCAAAGGTAAAACTGGCTTGTTTAATATATAAACCATATACAGCCAGCTAGTTACCTTAGTGATACATATTTTTGAACATTTTCCGAGGCTGAGACCAGGACCCATCAAAGGGGCTTCAAATGATTCTTGATTCATGTGAAAAATAACAGCAAAAATGTCTGGAAACCACTAGTTAAAATCTTTTACAATCCATTATAAGTTCACCAGCTACGATATATGTATGTAACCTTCACAGTATTTATGTATATGAACAAAAGTGAAACCTTTTAGACAAATATCCTGTAGAACAAGCAGGAATTGGTCCACCTGAACATTTATAGTATATCATGGATGATATGAAATACTCAAGTCTTCAGACTCGACTGAACAATATCAGAAAGATGTTTTTTTTAATTTTCTCATACTGAGGTTTGTTCTGTGTTAACAGGAAGTCCTCAGGGCATCAGAAGCTTTCAGGTAAAGACAGAAACACAGAAAATGTTTAAATCACGACGAGGCGTGAGCTTTTAGAGGAAACAGAAATGTTTCAGGTCTTTTTCCTGAGCTGTCTTGTGTTGAGCATGTTTTTTGCCAAAGTTTGGCAAAAAACAGAATTTGCAGCCGGACAAATGTTTAGGGACAGCCCTGATGTGTTTATTGTTGTAAAATGCTCCAGAAGTTTTCAGCTGCTGAAATTATATAGATCAGGACTGATGTAACACATGCTATTTGTTGTTTGGTGTGGACAAAACAAACAAAACAAAACAACAAAAAGAAGTTATTTTGTCCTTATCCTCTTTAGCCCAAAGGAAGAAGTGTCCTTGATTTCTTAAAATTAATTTGTAATTGGAATACTTTTCTTTTAACTTCATAAATTTGTGCCACAGAAAGAGACAATTTGTACATTGTGTTATCTTCTAATAGTTGTTTTTTTCTTTGAATGTATCTTAAACACATTTCAGCTCAAACGTAACATTAATGTAACTGACAGGCAAAGTAAGTAACCTCTTACAATAAAAGGTGTTTTTCTACAGAATCAGTCTGTTAGTATAGAGCTCAACACAGATGTTAGTATTGTGTTTTGTCAACATTGTATTGGTTGTCTGGGAGTTGTGTCACATGCACAGAGGTGCACATGTCGTCCCAGGTGGCAGGAGGAGCGGGCTGAGGAGGAGCTCCAGGCCGACCAAACTGACCAGCAGGTATCAGGCATCCAACGCGTTGGATGGCTTCAGCAGCAAGTAAGAGCGCTCCGTGACGCCAAAGAATACCGGAGCTGAAAGGATTTGTCACTTTGAGCTCAATGCGTTATTTCAGTCATTTACAGACAACAAAAATAAAAATAAACACATTATATAGAGAACTAATTTTATGCAGATAATTTACACAGGCTAAAAACGTTCGTGGAGGTTTTACAGTTCTTGTTGTTTGAATGGGTCTTAGTTTTATAGAACAGAGTATGATGATGAAGCTGTGATTAAATTCCAGCTCATATGATGCAACCGTCTTTTAAACTCCGAAACAAGAGTCAGAAAACCTCCTTTACACCATTTAGTTTTAAGCTCCGAGTCGTGACACTTCTGTTTGATTTTAGCACATAGATCTGCTTTTCTATCACCAACACCCTTCTCAGTTGTTCCTAATTCATGCTGGAAATGTTTTTCACCTGAATAACTGCGTTTAAATTGAACCCTTATTTCTGTGCAGCACTCCAAGTTCGATGCTGAAAAAGATGGACAACATGAAGAGAAAGAGACTCGTTAGTGACAACAAAGAAGGAGTGAGTAACACACAACATGCCGCCGTATAAACCATTATTTTGATTTATTAATAAAATATTATCAGCAAATTAAGGCCTAAGAGAGTATCAGTCAGTTTTTGTTTTTATGATAATATGTCCCGTACCACAACTTGTTTCAGAACGTGATGCTGGGATTACATTAATATAGATGTTTTTTTTAACGTTGTCATTGAATTTGATGTACGCTTGTTTGAATTTAATCAAACTTCTCCAAACCTCTGTGGAGCAGCTGGATTTGGAGAAAATCAGTGATCCGACTCAGACCAAGCCCTGTTTTGTGTACTTCCTCAAACAGCTGCCACTGAATGCAGCAGCTCCTGATGCTTCCACCGCCTGCTCACGCGTAATGTTTACATTCTCCTGAGTTCGGTTTAAAGCCCCTCTTCAGACTGGGCTCGCAGTGTGTCAGGGAGGACACCCCCCTCTCTTATCAGCTCGCTGTGAGGGTGGTGCAGTCTGCTCGCAGCTCATGGGGAGGGGGTGACATCTCTATCAGCTGTTAACAGCCCGAGGAGCTCCTGAACTTGTTTATGTTTCTGTCACATGAAGCGTAGAAGTCGACTCAGTTCAAATGTTTTAGCTGCGATGTGGGTTTTCTCTGCAGTGAATGTGAACTCATTTCAGTTATTATATCTGAGTTAACTGAGTGAAACTATCAGATTTAGAGGATGTTTCAGATTAATTGTTGTAATGTTGTAATTTTAAAAGCATGGAAGATCTGTGGCATGTAAACACTGACTGAAATGTTGAAAGACAACAAGGGGCAGAGATGAGTGTTAGCAGAAGCTGTGGCACATTAATCAAACTGTTTTAATAATGACGTTTTCCTGAAATGTTTCCTTACTGTGTTGTGTGACGAGAACTAACATCAAACCCTCCCGCTAAAGAACGGAAAAAAAGGAAATGACTGAATTTTAGCCAACAGATGACTGTAATAAATTTGCAATTACACAAATAATGATTGACTGATTAAATATGAAACTAATCTTTACTGCTTTACTACAGATTTGAAATAGCAAACTTTATTTGGTTTATTTGTTTGGTCACTAAAGAAGAACAAATATTTTTCTTGTGTTTAGTGAACCTCTTTTTAACAATGTTTTCTAAAAGCTGGTTTTATAATTTATCCATAAATAATTTATCTTTGCTGCTTGTCTTCTGTTAGCTAAGACCATGACCAAATGGACTGCCTGACTTTATTGATCTGAGCTTTAAAAATGTAAATCATTTAAAGGTTTATTAAACTGTTCTTTGGTCTGATAATTTTTCCAGAAGATCTACTCGAAAGCCCAGAAGAGAAGAACACCAGTTCCTCCGCAGAGAGACCTCAGTGACAGCGAGGATGGAAACGGTTTGTACAAACGGGAAGCAGAGGAGGAGTAAAGAAACAGGATAACATATTTATTTAATGTTTTTGGGGTTTTTTTTCCAGGTAGGGCCGTTGATGAGGACAGTGGGAACGGAACAGCTGCAGATGAAGACAGCAACTCCAGCGTGAACCAGAACCTTGATGCCAAACTGAGCCGAGCCTCGTCGCTCTACCAGGGACCCAGCAGCGGTCAGAGCCGTCCTGCCTTGTCTCACACAGAGCTGATGTTGGAGGACTGTCTTTTACAAACTTTACACTTCAAAATCAGATCATTTTTACAGATCATTAGTATGACAGCATTCTCATGATGAACCAGTGGTCAAGATTGGTCCAGAGAATTCCACCAGCCGGCGCTGATGTTTTTGTTTTCTCTGATATTTTTCAGAGTTTCAGAAAGGAACCCTCCGGATCAGCGCCTCAGGACCAAACACGACCCGCAGAGGAGCCTTCAGGTCAGACTGTGGACATAACTTAAACATTTCTGTCTTCTTCAGAAAAGAAACAGAACAACAAACACATTTCATTGTCTGCTTGGCCAGCATTACGTTAGACTGGGTTAGAGTATTAGATCAGTTTAAAATAAGTCCAGGGTCCTCAAACAGGAAGCAGGTCTCTCAGGTAGGGTGTCATCCACGTGTTGATGACTAATTTTATTCTGTGCTGTTAAAATATTTCTGTAAATTTCACAGAAAAGTGTCACTGAAGCAAATAATTGTTTACCATTACAGTAAACCATGTTTTTGTATTTGATGAATTAACTTTAGGATAACTAAACAACCTGAGTATTAGTTGGTCTTAGTTGTTAGATTTGTCTTAATCATTAATATTGTTAAAACTTTGTCATTCATTGATTCATTTCTCCAGATCCACTCGGTCCAATCACTCTGATGACGACAGCACTGATGATGAGGATGAAAAAGCTTCTAGCAAGTCTGTAAAAACAATAAATCTCTTCATGAAGAGGTTTTGCATAAACTCTGCTTTGACTGGAATGATAAACAATTTGCTCTTGTTTTGGATTTTAATTGGTAAAACTTTACTTGTAATTTTCTAAAAGAAGAAAACTCAGTGTTGGAGTTGGGTTTCATGCTTACATAATGTCTGCGGCATTATTGTTTTTAAATGTTTATGTTTTTGAGGATCTGTAAACTTCTTGTCACTGGTAATCATGTAGTTTTACCTCTGCCCTTCCAGCTGCCGCCCACTCGGCCTGCGTACAGAACTTTTTAGTTCTCGCAGAGACAAGATGAGCAGAGGAGCAGGTCTGGCAGACATTGATCCCATGGCCATCGATCAGTCAGTGAGTTACGAAGAAGTCAGTGATTAAAAGTGATCAGATTCTGATTCTTACGCCCTCATTTCTTTCCTTCCCTCTCCAGGTGGGGTTCGACAGCATCGGAGGTCTGTCAGGTCACATTTCAGCTCTGAAAGAAATGGTCGTCTTCCCGCTCCTCTACCCAGAAGTGTTTGACAACTTCAAGATTCAGCCTCCCAGGTGACTTACACACAGGGTGAAGTGATTTTAAGAAAAGGGCAAAATATCACCAGCCTGAATGTGAAAAACACATCTAAATGTTTCCAACCAGTGGATCTGATTTTTACTAGCTAATGCAATTTTACTATGCTTTAAAAAAGTTTTACTTACAACTTACTTATACAGACAGCCAAACATTTAACTTCCATGTAATAAAGTATGACGCGTGTCTGCCTCTCTCCAGAGGTTGCCTGTTTTATGGCCCTCCTGGCACCGGGAAAACGCTGGTTGCCCGGGCATTGGCCAATGAGTGCAGCCATGGCAACAGGAAGGTGTCCTTCTTTATGAGGAAAGGAGCCGACTGCCTCAGCAAGTGGGTGGGGGAGTCAGAGAGGCAGCTGCGGCTGCTGTTTGAACAGGTAACTTTACCTTTCATCAATACTTTCATCTGATGTTACTGTGCTGCCCCCTGCTGGATAACTGCAGATTGAAGAAAGCTTGTTATTACATTAATACTTTTAACACTTTGAACAATTTTCAGAAGAAATCACTGTTTATAAATGTCAGATTAAAAAGCCATTAAGCATCCTGTTCTTCAAATATCCATATATATTTACTTTTTTATATATTACTTCAACTGAATCAGAATTATTATTATAAGACTATTATTAACTCTGTAATTGTAATATAAAATATATAGCTGAGCAGAGAAAAACTTTGTTTTTATGTTACCTGTGGCTCCTGAAACATATTTAAGCATGCAGTTTCTATCAGAAAACTATAGAAGAAATAAGAAAGTTATAAATGGTACTTGACTATCTTCTGTTTGCTCCTCTGTCTGTTCATCAGGCTTTTCAGAAGCGTCCTTCTATCATCTTCTTTGATGAGATTGATGGTTTGGCTCCTGTTCGATCCAGCAGACAAGATCAGATTCACAGGTCTTTGCAGTATTTGCCATATTTAACCAACCTTCGTTATTTTAAAGCCCAAATCAAACAAAGAAATGTTTGCAGTTCAATCGTGTCGACTCTTCTGGCACTGATGGATGGACTGGACAGCCGAGGGGAAGTGGTGGTGATCGGAGCGACAAACCGGTTGGACTCCATCGACCCGGCACTGCGGCGTCCTGGGCGCTTTGACCGAGAGTTCCTGTTCAGCCTTCCTGACAGAGAAGTGATGTTTATTTTACTTGACATCTGTTGCTCATATATTATTTACTTGTGGAGAATTTATTAGTTTTTGTTTGCAACAACATATTAATTAAATGAAATGAAATGATCTATCTTTGATACTTTTTCTGTTTCAGTCTCGTAAAGAGATCCTAAAGATTCACACCCGGCAGTGGAAACCTCCTCCATCTGAGGAGTTTCTGGATGAATTAGCTGAAAAATGTGTTGGTGAGAGACGCCACAATATATTTCCTTTAGCATTTGCTACATGACATTTTATCTTTGTTGAGCTTCCTGAACCTCCACCTGTCTCAGGTTACTGTGGCGCTGACATCAAAGCGGTGTGCACTGAGGCGGCACTGTGTGCGCTGCGTCGCCGGTACCCACAGATCTACGGAACCTCCCAGAAGCTTCTGCTGGACGTTTCCTCCATCTCTGTCAGCAGCTGCGACTTTGTTACAGCCATCAGGAAGATGAAACCTGCGTCGCAGCGCTCCACCGCCTGTCCAGCCAAACCTCTGTCCCCTGTTGTCCAACCCCTGCTGGGCGCCGCCCTCCGCCACATCCTGGAAGTCCTGCAGAGGCTGTTTCCACACGCCGAGCAGGGGATGAAGAGGAAGAGAGAGCCGGGTGAGTCAGAGCTGAGGGCTGGAGGCTCGACTGCTGGGTTAACAGCTATCCATCTTATTTACAAACATCACGTCTGTTGTCTGCATGTAAGATCTGACTTCTGGTATCCTTGACGACGGTCTGATGAGTGGAGAAGAAGACGATGCCACAACCTGCAGCATCTCTGCACCCTCCACCTCCCAGAACAAAAACTTTCTGTACTTTGCCAGGTGAATCTCTTCAACTCGTAATTAAAACCAATATTTTTCTTTAAATCTATTTAGAGGAATCTAAAGACATCTAGAGGGTAATATTATTTTAACCACCTATTTTAATCTTTATAAACTCTGACATAAGTTCAGCGTAACAGAAAGTGTCAGGGCTGTAAAATACCTTTTATTCTTCCTTGTTCACACACATCCACTGTTCTGTTTGCTCCTGCAGAAGTGCAGTCAAACACCCAACGTCTCACCGCCCCCGGATGCTCCTGGCAGGTCGCCCTGAATCCGGTCAGACCTCCCACCTGGCCCCCGCCGTTCTGCACGCTCTGGAGCGTTTCACAGTTCACAGCCTGGACTCCGCCGTGCTGTTTGGAGTCAGCTGCACCTCCCCAGAAGAAGCCTGTGCACAGGTGACTCCTTAGAAAAACACAACTTATATACCAACAAATTCTCTGAATCTAATTGAATTTAATTTTATAAAAAAAAATTATATATATAATAATATAACCAAAAGCATGTTGAACCTGATGAAATGTAAAAAGACAGCGATGCTTCTCAGACCCTTAAAGGCCACAAAAACATGTTTTACTGCTCTGTGTGTTTAGTTTGAACCCCCATACATTTGTATTTTTGGTAATAGAATTGTAAAATCATGTTCTTTTGATCTAAGTCTTGCAGAAGGACTTTAAATCACTGTTGAAAATTTTAAAATGCTCTTGAAGATTGCATTGTCAAATTTGCATTTAAACAGCCGCGTTGTGCAACAGAAAACTGAAATTTATTTTTTACAGTGATCTCATGTTTTATTTTAGGCTACATGTTTGACAATTAAAGTTAAGTTTAGTGTAAAACTTGCACAGATGGAAAGCTTGGCTTGTGTTTTCCTTTGGATTAAACTAAACTGACCTTTACTGACATCAAGTGGTGACAACATGATACTGCAGCAGGAATAACTTTAAATGACAGAAAATCAATAAGATATTTCATAAAATCAGTACAACATGGTTCTCTCCCCTGGTCAGGTGTTCTGCGAGGCCAAGCGGACAGCTCCCAGCATCCTCTACATCCCTCACATCCAGCAGTGGTGGGAGACGGCGGGGCCGGCACTCAGGGCCTCTTTTCTCAGCTTGCTGGAAAGCATCCCCTCATTTTCTCCTATCCTTCTCCTCGCCACCTGTAGCATCCCCCATCAGCAACTGGACCCAGAGGTGAGGCCTGAACTTTGACTTCAAAGTAACCTTTATAATCTTACATGATTGCTTTAGGTTTGTGCAGTTTTTCTCCTCTTTTGAATCCCTTTGTGGTCAAAAACAGAACCAGATATCCCACAAACAAAAAGAAGAAACTTGTAACAATTTGAAATTTCTCTTGCTTTATTCTCAGATTCAGTTTCTGTTTCGGGAGGAGTATGGGGAGGTGTACACAATGAGTGTTCCCACCAGGAAGGAGAGAACAGATTTCTTCCATGATCTCATTGTGAACCAGGCAGCCGAGCCTCCACCCTCCAACAATAAAACATGTACGTGAACCGGGTCGCTCAGACGCTCAGATGTGCTCATAGGTTGAAATAACTGAGCGTAAAATAAAGAATTTAAGAAAAATAAATAGACGGAATCGTTTATTAACTTCTTCTCTTGTCAGTAGCTCAGACCATGGAGATCCTCCCTGTGGCTCCTCTTCCTCCCCCTCGCCAGATGTCCGAGCAGGAGCGCCTCCGTCTGGAGGAGCAGGAGGAGGACGTGCTGAGGGAGCTCCGTCTCTTCCTCCGTAACGTCACGGAGCGCCTGATGCTGGACCGCCGCTTCAAGGCCTTCACCAAACCAGTTGACATCGAGGAAGTAAAGACATTTTGCTGAATTCTGTGATTTTGTGACAAAAAACAACAACATTTAACCACGGTTCCTGTGAAATTTGTGTCTTCAGTAAAGAATCTCTAAAACGCCACAGTACACCTTCTGTCCTCCAGGTCCCAGACTACCTGTTGGTGATCAAGAAGCCCATGGATCTTTCCACGCTGCTGAGCAACATCGATGAGCAGAAATACATCACCGTCAGTGAATTCATGTCAGACGCAGACCTCATCTGGCAAAATGCTCTTGAATACAACCCTGACAGCGACCCACTGGGTGAGACACTAATACACAGTCATTGCTTTTTACTTAAGAATTTAAAAATAATTTAGTTCCTTTTTTTATCACAGACTTGCTGTCCATTTGAAACAGATAATTCCAAGTTGGCAGATGAATGATTTTTACAGAAATGTATAAAAAGTATTAGGAAAGTTAAAGAATAGGTTTAAAGATTTTGCTTAAAGAAGCATTCGTGGAGTATTTCTTAAATATAGTGAAAATGCAAATTCAAGGTTTTAATTCTGTGGAAACCATATTGTGTTTCAGATCGCCACATCCGCCATCGCGCCTGCGCCCTGAAGGACACGATTCGAGCCATCATCAGAGACGAACTGGACGAAGACTTTGCAAGAGTCTGCGAAGAAATCAGAGAGTCTCGAATCCAAAGAGGTGAAAATAATTAAAGCTTCACTTTTTTTTCTGACACATATTTGTTTTTATAAAAACACAAAATTAGCAGCAGATAATTTTTCACAGTTAGAGATCTGTTGTTGTAAAAAAGTTTGATTAAATTCATTGTTAAAAACTGCCCAAATTCTTCACATATAGATGGTCGTGTTTGAATTTTATGAGCTGCTGCTTAAAGTGTTTAATGAAAACCTCTGAATTATTTTAGTGGCAGCGTTATCATCCAGGACTGGAAGGAACCAACTGACCAACGGTGTCTACAGATCAGTGTTCTCCAGAAACAGCCACGGCCCACGAGGTAAGCTTATCTAAAAACTCCTGTTTGCATATATATATATATATATATATATATATATATATATATATTAATGTCATGAAGGAAACACAACTTTATTAGTGAAGACTTTAGTAAAACAACAGGGAGGATTTCTTTTATCTCGACAGTAATATAAAGATGCTTACATGGGGAGTGTAGAAATATAGGCAAGGTGAAAAAGTAGGTTATTTGTTATATTATTACAGACTTGTCTGATCTAATAAAATGTATTTAACATTGTTGTTTTTAAAAGCACATCTACTCATGTTTACATTGATATTTGTCTATTTTTTGACCAGATAATTAGAATTTTCTTTCACTGTCTTGCTGAAATAAACAGACAGAAGGGAAAGTGGAAGTTCAGGTAATGCTGCAAGGAAAGGAAGCTGCAGAGTTTTTATTTGAACATAAAAACCCTTTGAGTCGCAGCAGATGAAAGGAAGGGACAGCGTCTGCAGTGCTAACAGCGAGGACAAAAGTTAACAAGCGGGAGTCTGCCAGTGGAATATAAAAGTCAGAGGCAGATGTGAAGATCAAGTGGAGAGTAATGGAGGTTCAGCTGGACTCGGCCCTGTTTCTGCTCTGTTTAATGACTAGTCCTGTTCTCTTTCTCAAACCCAACCCCTCTCTAACCTCTCCTTCCAGCACGTAAGAAAAAGCGTTACAAAAAGGCTCGAAAATCCAAGTGGAGCAACGGAGTCATTAGGAAACCCAAGAAAAAGAAGCCCCCGGCCTCAGCCTCGAATACCTCCTCCTCCTCCTCGTCCAGCAAAGCCAATTCTGACTCGAGCACCGAGGAAGTCAGAGGTGTCAAAACCAGAGTGGTGAATGGTTCAGCTGGTCTGAGCTCATCCAGCATGTCAGAGAGCAGCGATGAGGAGCAGAGTCAGCGTACCGTAAACGCTGTCACCAGAACCCACAACGTCCTCGTGAACGGATTCAATCACCCCAAACTGCCCCGGCTGCCCCGAAGAACCCCCAAACGTAGGCTGAACCTCAGGCCTCGAACACGGTCCTCAGAGACTGCCCCGGCCCCACTGAGGACGTTAAAGAGGGCTTATTTAAACAAATTAGGTCTGTATGACTAACAGAGATTTGGAACAAGACCCGGACCTCTAACTGAGGCAGTGTGAGCTCCTTGCCCTACTAACTGCTTTTCACTGGACCGCGACTGAGCTTCAAAGCCCTGCAAATGAGAAGTGTGTTAAAAAAAAAAAGAGGTAGTGAAAGTGCTGCTGCCGCTGCTTTGCTGCTGCTGAGCAAGATTTAACAAGCACATTTCTTTCACTCAGAAGCAGAATTCTGGGCATGGCGCCAAGCTGACACAAAGCTGAGCCGAGAACAGAGGAGCTCTGATATCCCATCACAGAAATATGTACTTCAGATACTTCAAGAGGGTTTTTTTTCTTTTCGTTACTCAGCGGGAAATTATTTTAGGAGCATGTTTAGACGAAGCCTATTCCAGTTTATTTGATGTTTAGGAGCTTCTTTGCGTCTTTGATATAAAAAGACGCAGCAGTCCTTGTTCAACACACAGACGCTGTTTTGGGCTGGTAAAGTAAGGATTTCTGTAGTGGGAACTTTAATTTAACTATCACAAAGAAAGGGGTGTCTGCAGATCTTGAGGAGTGTTCTCTAGAATAAAAAGTAGAAAATAAATAAAAGGTAGCTTTGATAAATAAAGATTTCTGTGGAATATCCTGAAACAAACTGCAGTAAAAAGTTGGACTCCTACAGTAGGTTTACAGAAGCAGAAAGTTCTGTACTTTTTGTGTAATTACTTTAATTAACGCTTTTAACTTGATGAATCGTTTTATTTGTTACATTATTCAGTGTCCTTGTATTACTCACACATTTTCATTCACTTTCTTAATTAAACCGCAGAGATTAGAGTCCTGTTTACTGCCTGAACCTGACCTCCACGCTGGTTTTAATCTAAAAGTAAAAATCTGTCTGTGGAGGGAGTTAAAAAAATGAATCACAAAAGTTAAAAAAAGTTTGCATCATAATCCGAATTTGAAAAATCAGTTCATGCATTTGTTCCAAGTAGAACTGACTATTACAAGCCTTTCAAAATAAAGTGTAGACAGACTACAGCTGAGTCAAAATGCTGCTGCACTTTTTATTTTTTTGGCTTTTATTAAAAAGCACGTTGGGCTGCTTTATGCATGCCATGTGGTGTATAAATACAATTTGACTCGCCTCTCGCCTCTCCCTCCTCTCTACGTCTCTCTCAGAGACACGCAGGAAGCAGGACAGAGAGAACAAGGCTGCCCTGGAACAAATGCAGATGTTCAGCAGGGATAAAGCTGCGGGGGCTCCTGAAGAGAAAACACCTCCACTGGTAGCTGACCATAACAAACTAAAGGTAAGTCACTTACTTTATATGATTGTTTTTTTCCCCAACAGCTGTGTGTGAAATGGTCTCATTATGTGTTTGTTTTTGACTTAGTTAACCAGGTTAAAGTAATCCTAACCAGTCAAATAAAAGCAGCTGGACTTTTTTAGTTATCTTGTTTCTTGAAAAAAAAAAAAAAATCTGCTGATTTTACAAATTTGTGAGGACATGCAGGCTTTAAAAATATGTTACCTCAATAACTCTGAAGGTGTAAAAGCCCCAAAAAAACACCTTAAAGCCTGAACCTCCCCACCAACAAGAACTGAGAAGCTAAACATTTTCAGAAAGAACTAAGAGAAGAGACCCGTTTATATTCCATTTAAGCACTTAGTATTTTATATAAGGAATGACCTCAACGTAGGAGCATGAAGCTTGTCAGGTCACGTCAAAACATGTTGAAATGTTTCAACATGTATCGTCCCTCATATTAACCCCACCCTCTGTTCTCTGATTGGCTCAGATTAAGAGCAGCCTTCAGATGATCTTGTTACTTATTTATGATTTCCTTCAAAAATTAATTGCATGTGTCAAAAATATCATATAGTTTTGGTATTCATTATTTTATTCCAACAGTTTAAATAAATATTTTGTTAATCTGAAACCCTGTTTTTTGAGTGAGTGTCACACCAGCATTAGTCCACCTCTAATTTAGCCCTTAATTAAAAGAAAACAAATAGAAGAAGTTGATTGGTTGAATTTCTGTGAAATTGTGCACTAAATTTCCACTGATAGAGAACAAACACTGCTGCTTTTCTGTTGTTCTGACGGTTGTGTTTCATATTTCATAAATTCCAGACGGCGAGGATGTTGCATGTTTTAAACACGTAGATCAGAAAACTGAAAAAGTCAGAGCTCTGAAACAGGAGACTGAAGGTGCACGGAGTGGTAAACTTTATTCTTTGTGTTTTTCAGGAACTGCTGAACAGAGCTGTGGCTAAAACCGAAGGAGCTGAGGTGGAGCCACTGGAGAAACTTTATGCTCTTGTGGCTCAGAGCATCTACAGACACAGAAACAACTACAATAAGACAGAACTCATTAAGGTACGGGAAACACACAGACTGATGGCAGCTGACCGCTCCATTTCACTGAGTTTACAAGTTCATAAAAACAGCCTCATGTTATTTGATTTCAGTCTTTGTCTGAATACAACAAATTTAAGTTGCCGGCTCTGGTAAAGTTCACAAACTCCTTGAGCCACACCTTTGCAGGTGAAAACAAATCAGTCTAACTTAGTTACTAAAAAAGGATCTTTTCACCTATCATGTTTCTTAATAAATATGCAAACCTGCTGACACCAAGTGTGTTTGAGAAATATCTCCTGTATATAAAAAGTTACAAGAACATAAATACAAATTGCAGATAATAAATCAAATCCTTCGGTGTTAAGTTTGTACATGAACAGAGGGATGAATTTGCATATTGCAAAGAAGAAAATCAGCTCGTTTTGACAAAAAGTTCACTGTCTGGTTTATAAACTTATTTCTTTTTGTCTGTTTGTGTTTTCTAGGAAATGAAGTCAGCGATTGACAGCTTCTCCTGAGCAGCCTCAATAAAACCTGAGTGAATCTGAAGATCTTTCCTTTGTTCATTCATACACAATAACAAAAATACCTCAATATTTAAATCATTTTATCAGTTCTATTTATATTTGTTTCCTTTACATTTTACAAAATATAATGTGTATAATTTTGCAGTGAGAATTAATTATTGTTATGGCATGTGCTATAATAAAGATGTCATTAGGTGTTGGGTTTTGTGTGCAGTAGCAAACTAACACATTTATTAGTATTAATGGTCTGTTTTTAAAGTTTGTTTTGCTCATAACTTGTGAAAAAAAAAAAAACAACTGCAATTTAACCTCCAGCTACTCATGACCAAAAATGTGTTGGTATTAGATTACAGCTCTTCGTGCACTAAAGAAAACTTTAAAATGTTTTTAAACTCTCATGTCTTTCGTTCCCTGATATTAAAGCTTAATATAATTTGTTGAAATAAATCATTTTAAAGATGTTATATGCATACAAGTGGTTGATTCTGTTTGTGTTTTTCTGATAATAATTTCTATTTTAAATTAGGTTTTTGTTAGATTTTCAGAAACTCTTTGACCTATATTAAAAATCTAGCTTACATGGTGTATTTTTTTCTACTGACACTGACGCCACTCAAGTTGGTGCGCAGCGTTTTGTTTGACGTAAAGACGTACATGAACCGTCTACGCTGACGCTGGAAAAAGTTTCAGTTAAAGTCGTCACACAAAGAAACGTTTCCGGTTGCCTTCAAAATAAATGTAAGGTATTTCCGAAACAAGCGTAGTTAATGTAAAGTGTACTTAATAAACCCTCCTATATAAGCTTAGATATATTTTTAGACGCCCTCTTTAATTATTATGATAAAGTTGTCTTTAATGTATATGTTTTCCTTAAAAAATATTCTGATAAAGTGCCAATGGTTTTACTTTGAAATGCTTAAACCGGATGTATTCTTCCGGCATTGCTAGCTTTCAGCATAGCTACAAAAAAATGGTTGGATTCGGTGAACTATCGGTGCCTTTTTTCACGAAACTGTCCTTTTCGGTTGCAAAGCAATAGTGTTGACAATGCGTGCCGAAGCAAGGCTAACGGAACCCGCAGCTAACGGGCGGTAGTCAGCGCGAGCTCGGCCGTTAGAGTAGCTCTCGCTGTCCGGCTGAGGCAGATGGGCTCCTCGGTGAAATTGGGCAAAAGGCGGAAGACTGCGTATCAACAGACCGTCACCCAGAGATGCTACACAACAGCTACCAGCTAGCTAAGTGTTCCAACATGCAGATAAACGGGAGCCGATTCAGCAGGTAATCAAACGGAGCTGTCAGCCGGGTGTCAGCGGGGGTCTGTGCGTGCCTCCCAGCCGGGACGCTGTTTGTGGACTTGGCTCTTTCTTTGTCACATAAGTTGAGACAGCTAACGTTAGCTGGGAGGATGTTTTTTGTTCCTCCTGGTGTTTATCAGAGAAAAAGACGTCATATTTGGAGCTTATTGTGTCAGATAACATGATTTTTTTGTGTTTCCTGCCTGCCTGTGGTCGGCAGGAAGTGCATGTTTTGCAGGGCTTAGACCAACAAGCTGCGGTGAAAGTCCCGCATTTACCAGCAGAAAGTGTCAAATGTAGAAAT
The DNA here is from genome assembly GCF_001649575.2 of Kryptolebias marmoratus. NCBI lineage: Eukaryota > Metazoa > Chordata > Actinopteri > Cyprinodontiformes > Rivulidae > Kryptolebias > Kryptolebias marmoratus. The sequence goes on along the minus strand of NC_051434.1, from coordinate 4,236,727 downwards.
ACTAGAGTTACTGTCATGGTTGAGGCGTTTGCTTTCTTTATTTCCTATCCCTACATATTAAAGGTGATTTATTATTTTTAAAAAATGAAGCAGTGCTGTTTCTTCACTTAACTGACTACTTTAAAATAGTATATTTAGGCACGATGTTAACACATCGCAGAGGCAAATATGTTCTATTTATTTAGTATCTATGAAAAAATGGCAATTATACCAGTTTAGCAGAGATAAAATTGTATTCTTGAGTTCACCCCTTCTGAATCTCCTGAACTAGGCTATTTGTGTGAACTGTTCTTTAATAATTGTGTTTTTATTTATAAAAACAGCTGTATGACAAGAAGTCAGTCCTAACACAAACATTTGCTGCTTTCTTTCCCTTCAGGACTTAAGATCAACGAATGAAAGATTTCGAACGACAGCATCCCTCTTTATGGATTTACAACAGGGCAGCTTGAACTGACTTCTCTACTTGACAAAGCTCAGTAACCCCCAGGATGGCAAGCAGGAGGAAGTCCACCACTCCCTGTATGGTTCCTCCCCAAGAGACCATAGACTCAGACCTGGAGATGGAGGACGTCATGGACACGACAGACCCCGAGGACAGTAACGGATTGGTGGTGGTTTCTTCTGATGTTCCTTCTCTGTTAGAGGAGCGAGGTGAGGACGCTGATGTCAGACAGGATCTACTGTCAGACCCCTACCTGGACCTGAACATGGCAGAAGGGGGCTACGAGTGCAAATACTGCAGCTTTCAGACGTCAGAGCTCAACCTGTTTACCATGCATGTGGACACGGAGCATCCCGACGTCGTCATTAACACCTCCTATGTCTGCATGGAGTGTGACTACCACACCAAAAGGTAGAACGATCTCAGTGTCTCCTCCCTGAGGTCAGGGTGAACTAGTGTCTTAGCTGTATATTTTATAATTTAATTGCAGTAGATAAGCAAATATTAGATTCTGATATGTTATATTTTGTTGTTTAACCATGATTTTTTTTTTGCATTTAGCTACGACACACTTCAGGCCCACAATGCTCGGCTGCACCCGGGTGAGGACAACTTCACACGAACAATGGTAAAGCGAAACAACGAGACCATCTTCCAGCAGACGGTCAACGACCTCACTTTTGATGGTAGCTTTGTCAAAGTGGAGGACGATGAGGTGGAGGAGTCGTCCCGCAAAGCTATCCCCCTCAGCAAGACGCCCATCATGAGGATCAGGAGCAGACCAGAGCCCAAGAAATTTGTCACGGCGCATAAAATGACTGTCGACGACGACGACGATGTGATCAAAGTGGAAAGTGACGATGAGGACGAGTACAATGAAGAGCCTCCCAGGCTGTCTCCTGCTCTGATGGCCCCCGCTGGCTCCGCTCCTCGCCTCATCCCCGCCTCCACGCAACTGCAGGTCCAGGCCGTGCCTCAAAACATCGTGGTGAACAGCTCCAGCGTGCTGCAGGTGAAAGGCGGCTCGGGCGGGGGTGCCTCCGTGCTGCCCCCAGGGACGCTGGCCCAGGTTCTGTCAGCCCTGCAAACCCAGCAGAACACTCAGACTCAGCTCCTGATCCCCATCAGCAGCATCCCCACCTACAACACTGCCATGGACAGCAACGTCCTGCTCGTCGGCGCTTACAACAGGTCTCTGCACCCCTCACGCTTCTTTAGTTATTTTAGGAGATCTGAATAACTAAGAACTGCATTTGTGGTGCTTTATGTTTTAGTTTCCTATTTGAAATTTTATTCATATTTTTTAACTTTTAGTCCAACAGATACTGCTGAAGAGGTTTAGAAACATCTCACAAATACTGTATACATTTATTTGGTCTCTTTGTACTAAAAAGTATTTCAATAATAGCTAGTTTTACCTTTTGGTGGATTTGTTAGAAAAACAGATGCAGTTTTTAGAAGAATACCATACATCAGGGATTTGTTTAAATTACTGATATTTACAGAAAGCAGAGTTTGACCCCTGTTGCTGGTTTTACTTACTCAGTTATACAGAACAAAGGAAATAAATAAATAAAATTAAAAAACAAAGCTACAGGACTTCTGTTCTGCTATTAGAGATGTGAGGCGTAATCCACTTGTGCCATGTGGCTTTCAATGTTTCGATCCCACAAATATCAGCAAACGTCTTTTTATCATAATCCTGTTTGCATTTTATTGTAAAATGCTGCAGTAACTAATGAAAACAAAACTTTTCTGCTTGAAAACATTAGAGTGTATGGTCTGTGGGAACACATTTGTTGTTATTTTTTCGCTTTGGCCGTTATTTTACGCCAGATGCCCTGAGCTCGAACCTACAGCCTCAACATGACGAAATCGCGGCACTGTCCACTGATCTACCCGCATTTTAAAAATAATGTTCACCACTTTAGTCACTAAAAAAAATAATAAGAACGTGCAGCATGTTTGATCACAGAGTAAATCTAAACATTTATCAGATTGAAATTCTCTAGACACTCCAGCTGTAAAAAAAAAAAAGAAAAAAAAACAGCTGTTTTGTTTGTTCCTTTAAGCTTTTATTGAAACAAAACACATTTACAGTGTTGTTTGTATTAAAATTAATCACAAAAATCAAATTTATTACTTAAAATAAATGAAACAACACACACACATTAAGGCTCAGATTAAGGTAAATTTTTATTTTTTTCTTGCTTAAATGTAGCCTCGATGAAGTTTATGTTGATAAGTTTTAGGATGCAGAGTAATTTACAAAAAAGAAGGTAAAAGTTGGGACAACAGATTAGAAACATTAAGGCTGACAGCAGCACATAAAGTCATGAAACCTTTTTTGACCTGAGAGCTTATTCAGCATGTTGTTAGGGTCCGTTACAACTAAAACTTTCTGTGTCAGAACTCTAAACGAAGCATCTTTTCTCTGCAGGTTTCCGTATCCGTCGGTGTCGGAGATCGTGGGTTTGTCATCGCAGACGAAGTTCAGCGAGGAGCAGATCAAGGTCTGGTTTTCTGCTCAGAGGCTCAAACATGGAGTCAGCTGGACGCCGGAGGAGGTTGGTACCACAAACACTGAGGTTCCTCGCTGCAGTTTTACACTTTATTTACTCGTGAGTGATGCTGTGTAAGCTCGTTCATGCTTAGGACTGAAAAATCAGACCAAGTGAGATGCAGAAAGCTTTCATTTGAATTACCAAACCTATCAAAACAATCATATTTTCTCATTGATTCGGTGAACTGATGGAGGATGCAAATCAGGGGAAAAGCCTAATGCCATAATGTCATAACAAAGCTGTTGTGTCAGTTTTGTGTAGTAGCAGGAGTTTCAGCTTGTCTCCTTATACCTGTAGCTGTCAGAATCATTATATTCTGAGCTGAAAGTGGATTATGGTGACGGGATTATGCAGCAGGAGGCTGTTCCTTCCTTCCTTTGTGGCCTTTCAGTCAAATATTGTTGCTCTTGCTGCACAGGTTCCTGGAACATCATCAGCTCAGAATAAGCAGATGTTATTTTAAGCTAAATTTTACATAAATGTGATGAATGTTACAGATCTCGACCCGGTTGAGTCACCCAACCCATTAATTTCTTGATTTTTATCAAGCTTTTCTTATATTTTGAAACTGTCACAAACAGCAACATTCAAAGATGTGATTTATTGATGTTTATGACAATTACTTATTACTGCACTGTCAATTACTGACAAGTGAAAAATACCAATTTTCAGTAAATCTGTTGATAGTGGGATTGGCTAAACTGAATAACTTATTTTTTGCCACCTCGTGAAGCAGAAAACTGTTAAAAAAGAAACTTTTCTTTGTTTTCATTTATTTTTTACCTCCTTTATGCAGTCCTCAGATCTAAAGTACATTCTGAAAGAAATCAGATTTACCAGCCAAACAAATAAGTTACAGAAAGGAGCTGTTCACAAAACCTTTCAACTTGAGAGAAAGAAAGTCCTAAAATGTAATTGTGAATTCAAACATGGGCAGAAAGTTTTTCATTAACTCCAGACACTGAAATAAACTGCCTTCAAAATACATCTTAAACCAAATATCCTTTCCTTGCTGCAGCTCACTCATCTCTCTGTTGATTACATGACCTTGTTGGTGTCTAAACTTTATTGTGTTTTAGCTCCTCCGCGCTCAACTTCTGGAAATTAAATTGGCAATAACTTGTTATAGCTGTTGGCCATTTTGTACCTTCGTTTAATTAGTTGTTCACTTTACTGCGGCGCTCAAACTGTTCTCATTTGAGATCTTTGGAAATATTAAACCTCTAAATTTATTGCTTGGTGTCAAATAACGTGGTTGACATACTTTATTAAAACATCGGTAAGTTGTGTATTCAAGCATTTTCTGGAAGCAGCAGTTAACACATTTAGGGAAACATAGCGTCACACACTACACCTTCCAACTCATCCCAGTCATGTTTTATTGACTTTATTGGAAAGACACCAGTAGACTCTCCACATCGTCGTGTCATTTGTAATCACTTTAATAGCACACAGTTTAAAAGTCAAAGTTCATACAAACAGCCTCATCTTTAAAATCAGCTAAACAGAGCTTCTTCTAAAGTCCAAAACCACTGGGAGTTCTTACGTACATTATATATGTTATATGTATATGATAAAGCAAAATCTCAATTTGTTTTGATTTAGATCAAAAACAATTAGTTTTTTACATTCCAGGCTGCTGCTACCAATAACCACATGACATTCTTTGTATTTGTTTTTAAAGATAGAGTGGCTGCAAACCAGTGAATTCATACTTTTATTCTAACTTTTTGTTCCTCCTCTTTGCAGGTGGAGGAGGCGAGGAGGAAAAAGTTTAACGGAACAGTCCAGACTGTCCCTCAGACCATCACCGTCATCCCCGCCAACATCGGTGCAGCTACAAACGGCCTGCAGTCCATCTTTCAGACCTGTCAGATCGTTGGTCAGCCAGGTCTTGTCCTCACTCAGGTGGCTGGTAATGGCAGCGCCGTGCCGGTGGCCTCTCCAATCACCCTGACGGTGGCGGGAGTACCCAGTACCCAGCCCAAAGCTGCCGAACCTTCAGCGTCTGAATCAAACTCTGAGATGTCAGGCTCGTCGGCCAGTTTGTCGCTCAGTTTGGATGCAGCAACAACAAAGCCGAAGAAGTCCAAAGAGCAGCTAGCAGAGCTGAAAGCGAGTTACAGCCGGAGGCAGTTTGCCACAGAGGAGGAGATATCACGCCTCATGCAGGTCACCAGACTCTCCAAACGAGCAATAAAGAAGTGGTTCAGTGACACGCGCTACAACCAGAGAAACTCAAAGGATCACCACAGCCTGCTTCTGAGTGAAACTTCATCCTCCTCCCCCAGAGCGTCGGGAGGAGGTCGAGGAAGGACCAGCAGCGCCATCCTCAATGAAAGCCTCAGCAGTGAAACTCCCACAAACAGCACAATCACCGCCGCCACCACTACCACCATTGTCATCGACTCCAGTGATGATGCCAGCGACTCCTCCCCAACTTCTGCCAACGCTCCGAGCTCATCGGGGTCGACGAGCGACCCTCGTGTCAAATTCCGCCACGCCTTTCCCGACTTTACTCCGCAGAGGTTTAAGGAAAAGACTCCGGAGCAGCTCTTCATTCTAGATGCCAGCTTCCAGAAATCAGACCAGCCTTCAGACGAGGAGCTGAGTCGGCTGCGTACAGAGACAAAGCTGACGAGACGGGAGGTGGACGCTTGGTTCACGGAGAGACGGAAAACGTGTCTAGCAGCACAGTCAAGAGACAGTGATGCTGAGGGGGATCCGGACAAGATGTCTATACTCTCTGGACAGGAGCGACAGAACACTCCCCACGTTACCAGGAAGATCCTGAAAAAGACTCCAGAGCAGCTCCACATTCTGAAGAAGGCCTTTGTCCACTCGCAGTGGCCAACTTCCGAGGAGTACGATCAGATGGCAGAGGACAGCGGCCTGCCGAGGACGTACATCGTCAACTGGTTCGGAGACACCCGCTACGCCTGCAAGAACAGCAACCTGAAGTGGTACTACCTCTACCAGAGTGGCAAGGTGCACAAATTCAAATTACATCTCAAAGTCCTTTTTCTACTTAGTGTTCTGCAGTATCAGTACCAAAACCAGAAGTCATAATATTTGTACCTCTTTAAGGCACTCTGACTGAAAGTTTCTGTCGGCTTTAAGGTGGACGAGGCGCTGAACGGTGGGACAAAGAGCCAGAAGAAGTCCAGGAAGCGTTTCCATGGTTGGTCCAGGAGGCCGCGCCGTCCTCATCCCTGCAAGCGTTCTCCACAAGAGGGCGTCAGCGTCATCAAGGTCTGTGTTCATTTAACTCAACTTAACCGCTGCTTGTGAATATCAGATTTGGCAGCATTCGTTTTATTGTGAAGCTACTATTGAAAGCATTAACTGGAGCGATGTTAAATCAAAGAGCCACAGATTTGGTTGGTTGGTGGGTCAAAAACAACAGCGGTGAGTTCTTCCTCATTGCTCAGGTATCGAGTCATGTGTTTCAAGAGTCAAGCTAATCTTTAGAAGCAAATAGTTCCTAATGATTTTTTCCTCTACATTGTGATGTCTAATCATGATAAAAAGAAATCTCTCTTTTTAGCCCGACTCGTTCTAACAGTTCTGCTGTGCTCTACAGTGTCTCTAAACTGTCTCATTTACATTTTTGTTTCTTTTTTTGGAATTTGGACAACATTAAATGAACATTAGGATTTTCACTGTTCTGTCTGTAGCTGGATTGTTGGTTTTCTAGTCGTTTGGACACTGAACAAAACTACTGATGATTTCTAAAAGTACTGCTGAGTATTAACTAATATGATACAAAGTCTCTTTATAATAAGGTTGCTTTAAAGGTACTCATTGCAAACTATGAAATCAGATGTAAAAATTGTTATCTTTAACTGCATCAAATGATGCAGTTAAAGAGTTTACTCCAGTAGTTTTCCAGATGTGCTGATATGCAATTCTGGACTGTGGCTCCACGCTCAGTATACAAAGCAGTGCATCGAAAACCACATGGAAGCTTGAGTCACGTGATTGACCTGCATTAGGCTGGCTGTTAGCGGTGTGCGATTCTTCAGAAGTCGGTCTTGATTCAGTTCCAGGTTCACCGAATCAGGACCGAAGTTTACAAGAGCAGCAAACAGTTCCACGTAGGGAGAGCAGGGGGTCATGTTCTATCATCAATACGCTAAATCTGAATATATTTTCTGAACTATTAAATGACTCATTTTTGCTTTCCACTATTAATTAGTAATTTATTTGCATTTTAAACTGTTTCCAAAGTTAACCAACACATGGTAGCTGGCAGCTGCTCACAAATTTGGCTTAAAATTTCTTAACATCAACATGAGGAAAATATTGTGCAGAGTTTGTTTGTCACTTAAGATTTTTTTTTAAGCAGTCTTTATGACTTTGCAATGAGTACCATTAAATCAGTTGTGTCCAGTCCTGGTCCTGGAGGGCCATCGTCCTGCATGTTTTAGGTGTTTCTCTGCTGTGACAGACCTGATTTGAATAAATGAGTGATTAACAGGCTTCTGCTGAACTTTAAGACCTGCTGAAGGACAGAGAAGCATCTAAAACATCCAGGACCAGAACCAGACCCCACTGCCTTAAAGCTGCAGTCATATTTGACTTTACCACATTTTCAACATGTCCGTGCTGCCGTTCTCTTCCAGGTGAAGTCGGGGAAGATGTTTCTAAAGGAATACTACCTCAAGCACAGAGCCCTGAGCGAGAGAGACCTGGACGACCTGGTGGCAAAGTCCAAGATGAGTTACGAGCAGGTGAGAGACTGGTTCTCTGAGACCGCCAGAAAGGTGGAGGAGGGCAAGGAGGCCTTCAGCGAGGACGAGGCCGAGGAGGGGGAGGGAGACGACGAGGAGGAGGAAGAGGAGGAGGAAGTGGCGACAGCAGAGTGTGCAGACAGTGAAGGAGAAATGGAGGTGAGAGAACAAGGAGAGGCGGCGTCAGATAACGACTGCGCTGGGGATGGAAAGAAGGAGGAGCCTGAGGAGGAGGAGGAGGAGGAAGAGCAGGATGATAATGAAGCGATCCAGGAGGAATCTGAAGGTGGCAGCCAATCACAGCCTCAAGCCGAGGAGCAGACATGAACAGACAGGTGAGGGAGTTTCTGCAGCTGAAACAGTAAAAGTCAATGTTCAGTCACATTTCCAGGAATGTTTTGGGTCTGACTAAGAGGACAATGATTCTGTGAGAGTAAAAAAAGGATTGACTTTCTGTCACCAAATTCTCTTTTTAAAGGTCTTAAATGTAGTGAAAATAGCAAAAAAACAGTTGTTGACTTTAAAGTTACATTTAAGTGAGTGGAACCACAAATAACCATCAGCTTCAGGTTGTTGAGTCAAAATTTGGTCCACAGCAAATTATTCAATCATCTGTAGTTTACCTAAGCTTCAGTGATAAATCAAATACCATCAGGTATGTATAAATGTATGTTGTTCAAATGTTACATGTTATGTTTGGGTCCATTTGACTTTAACGTGAGAGGCTGATGGTTCTGGTTTGTTCCTAAAGTTTGTCCACATGTTTAAATCAGTTCTGTGTTACTTTACTGTTAGTCGGCGCTTCTGTTGTTCTCAGAAAGCTGATTGTTGAAGGTGGTACCTCACTGAGCTGAGCTTCAGGTTCTGAACGTCACCTGAATCCCAGAGGAACGCTGCCCCGTCGCCTGAGTTTTGAACATGTTTAAGAAATTTGGGAGACGACTTTCCACTTAATATAGTCACAAAGTTTCCAACTCACCTCAGGAGCGCTTCAGCTGGATTTTGACGCCGACACAGGAGCTCTGCTTTGACAGAAAACATCCGAGGCAAATGTGAGGAATGCAGTTTTTCCAGCCCTGCACACAAAAACAAGCCATGAGTTTCAAAGACTGTCGGCTCTGACCGCGTCCACACGACTCGCTGGTCACTTGGTCACAAACACCGAGTCAGTAAGACCGCAGCTGAAGGTCACGGCTCAGTGAGATACTGCCTTCAGCATTGAGTGCAGCTTTTTCTGTTCTCTGTGCTGATTTGTTTTAAATTGTTCATTGCACAGATTTACTGTTGCTTCCCCCATTGTGGAGTCGGCACAGAAGAGGAAACCCATCAGTGTTTCTCAGCTGGCGGGTCGGGACCCGGCGGCGGCAGGAAGCTCAGATCTTACAACGTCTAACGAGTTTGTGCCTTTGAAAACAAACTTCGGGTCACGATGCAGCTGAAAATCACTGAGATGGAGGCGTTTAAAGCGTTTGTTCTGCCTGACGAACGGTGGGGACCAACCAAACAGGACGAAACGAGTGGAAGTTCCTGCACTGCTCCAAGCTTGCTTTTCTCTTTTTGTGAAAATGGCTGGGCTTTTCTCGTAGCCCTTTATGAATCCTTTCTACTCAGAAAAACAAAAGAAACATTTGTATAAAGAAAAACAAGAATCCTAAACATTTCTAAAGAGATGGGACCTTGCATGATTGTCTTTGTTTTGCTGACTCATTAAAGAACTATGAAACATTTTTTAAAGAAAATCTCCTCAAACCCATTATGGAAAACATTTTTTTAAAACCTCACTTTTCTGTCAAGCAATGCAAATTTAGTGCCATTCTGTTTATGAGTTTGTTTTAAGAGCAGAAAAAAAATAAGTCTGGAATGGATTTCAATGTTTAAAACTATTTGTATTTTTTGTTTTTTCAAGTGATTGTTACAGTCCTAAAAAAACATTTATTTTAATGCAAATTGAATCCATTATACTGTCATGAAATCTCTTGAAAACGGTTGTATTTGTCATGTTTGCAGGTGTTTGGGTCCATTCAGTTTCAACGAAATCAAATATCTGAAGCGAAACGAGGAGCGTGACATAATCTCAGCTGAACAAAATCAATAAAAAGGGAAAAAAAATTACATAAATTATCATAATGGAACCAAAAATGAGTCTGCTAAATAATTATAAGTGATGCTGTCACAAATTCACCAAAATTTTGTTTTTAATTTTTCATTTTTTTAGACTATACAAAGAAACAATTAGGCGACACGAGCTAATGTTAGAAACCGTATTTACAGCAGAATCTGGGGACAGGAGACTAAACTATTTCTTCAGGTTCTTTGAAAAAGCAAGAAATAATTTCATTAGATAAGCTATTTAAAAGGACTTTAAATAAATGTTTAAAATTGCTATTTTGTCTTTTTTTTCTGATATTTGTGCCAACTTTTTATATTCTACATTTGAGGATGGCTTCTACTTCTGATTTGTTAAAAAAAGACGCTTTATTAAAAGTAAAGTCAATTCGATATATTTGATATTTGATATACAAAACAATTTTAGATGGAATTTTTAAAAAAAATAGCCCAAATTTTTGAAATTTCCCAAACATGTTTTGGAGAAAGATAGCAGGTTTATTAAATGAAAACACTTCATGTAATGCTATAAATAATCTAAATATTTAAGGCGCAGATCATCTTCTCTGATCCAAAACGCTTTCTTCTTTGGGTCCGTAGTTTTTGTAAACAAGCTTAATTCTCATCAAGTTTATCGAAAAAGAGATTTGAACCCTAAACCTGCCTGTTTATGTTCAAGAAAAATACTCAACAACACAAAGACTTTGTCTGTTTTACTTCAGGAAACAAGCAACTTTACCTCAGTCAGATACCTGGTCACATTTCTACACACCGCAGTTCTTAACTAAAGAACTCAGTACTGTATGCATGAAAATACGAGTACAGGATGGTAAATATGTCTTTAAGATGGCGACGTGTTTCAATAGGTGAATAACTTTAAAGAAAAATAAACAAAAAACTTAGTTATTAGTGCATTTATTTGCTCAAATACGGGTGAATCATTCAGGTTGTCCACATGAATCGCAGATAATTTAGGGACAAAAAACAGAAAACAGAAGCACTTGGCTAAGTTTTTTTTTGTTTTTAACTTTTTAAACTTTTCATATATGGGGGGGAAGTTTTACTTTGCTTTACTCTGCTCTGTCTCTTCCTGTTTTTACTGAACTGTAGGACTGGATCAGGATTTATGCACGCACCTCAGCAGGTAGAGCGCTGTCGGACTGAAAGCAGCACCGGCCGGATCCTCCCACGAGCGCCGTCGTTTTAACGCCTTTCTCTCATTCTGCCACTTGCTTTAATAGCCAATGGGTTTTAGTAGTTAATTTATTTATTATACCTGAACTTTCATGGATTTGTTTGTTTTGTTTTGTTTTATTTTTTGTCTGCAAGCAAAAATAATAAAAAGCGAAAACAAGTTTGGTTTTTGAGCCTGAGTTCAGTCTGAATTTCTTCTTTTTAATGAGCTCATGTTTGTTTTATTCTACATTTTACTCTATTTTTGTTTTGAATGACACGTTTGTTTACTTGTGGTTCAGACGTTACTTCATCATGTAAATGATGAATAAGATGGTTGTTTACAACAACTCACAGCTAAAGACGCGACGGGAAGTCCAGATGTTGAATGCAGTAATTATTTACAGAAGAAAACTGAAAGAACCCACAGCTTTATACATTTTATTAAAGAATGTAAGTTTTAGACAGACAACTAATGTTTTATGGATCTGGCCTTGAGCTGTTAGGATAATTAAAAAAAAATTCATTTTATATATATATAAAATTTATTTATTCAGTGGATTCTTTAATGATAGTTAAATTGTGGTAATTTCAAGCTTAGCAACCAACTAGATTTTAATAAAAAGCATCTTAATCACGGCAGAATTTATAGTCGTTAAAAACAAAATGAAAAACTATGTTTTCCTCTGATCACTTTAGTTTTCTTTGGACTTTTCATTTCTATTATCCTCTTCTTGCACTGGTTTTATAAAACTAACAGTTTTTCAAACACGCCAAAGTCCCTCTCTGAGGAAATTATTCATTTTTAACATTGTAAATACTAATAATATATTAGATTTCAGAAAAAAAAGCTTTAAAAAAAGCATCTAAAACCCTGAAGTGAGGTTCTGCTTTGGGTAAAAAAGGCTTTAAGAAGAAAATTTCAGATGTTTTGTTCGTAACCATAGTAACGGTCATGTAAACCCAGAGAACATCACACAGAACGATACTGTGACCTAAAGTTATTTTACAGGATAACAGAACTTCATCAGTGATCCCATGATTAAAAATATGATGGCTAATTCATGATAAGTCAAAGCTGCTCAGCATTGTTCTGTATCTTCTGGCATTAAGGGTTGGGTTTTTCCACAGAGTGGTTTTAAGGTGATTATTGCTTCATTTCTAAGCTTTAACTTTTTGTAGTCTTTGAGATTTTTCAGGCTGTGAAAGGAAATCATCTAAAACTTTTGTTGGGAATCTGTTCAAGCATCAAAAATATCTTTAAAACTCAGCGTTGTTAGATTGTTGGAGTAAATGTAGGAAGTTGTTTTTCATCAACGTGTGATTTAAGTTAAATTACCTGAAGGTTTCCTCACAGCGAGCGATTCATGGCGAGGGCAGAGAGGACGGGTCACACGACCCCCTCCGCTGATCTGAAGCCAGGGTTGGATTTACAGACGGGCTCCTGAGAGCTGAAAAACAGGAGCATATATTCAGTAAAAAAAAACATAAAAGTTAGTACAGCTTAAAGAATAGGACTCCTTGATAAACTAAAACAAGAGGCTTGTCCAAAAATAAATGATGAACAGAAACTTGATAATCAAGTTTTTGCCAAAACTTACGTCACACTTTAAAACTGCTAGGAAAAAAATACTTTAAAAATGGTTAAAGATAATTTATTATTATTAAAGAACTAGAATATTGTCTGCTGCCTTTAAGATTTATGTTGAGAAACCACAAAGTTATAACTGCTTTGGTGTGTTGTGGATGACTGTCAGCTACAACATCAGCTTTTAGCTCAATATCTGGATAATTAACTGAGTTATAGCCCTTTTTGTGTTGGTTAATGACGATTAGCTGTAGCAGCCATCTTGAATTAGATTGGCTCCAAGATTTAATCATTTCTAAATGTGCATCCAATGATTTGTTCCTGAAAGTTTCATTAAAATCCATCCTGTGGTTCGTAAAATATTTTGCTAACAGACAGTTTTGGCTTCAAATAGTTGATAGCAAAGTATGAAAACAAAGATCTCGTACGATCTGGGCGTGCTCAGAGTACGCGTTGGGGATCAGTGTCAGCTACCACCACACCAGATGTCAGGTCAGTATCTGTGAAGCTGATGGAGTTACACCCGTTTCAGTGGGTTATAAGGTCAGCTGACAGCCAAGAAGAATTATTTGTTGCATTAATCATAGAAGATAAATTAGATCTGTCTCTAAGTCTGTGTGTCCTCCAGAGGAGATTTGTGAAATTTACCTTGTGCTTCTTAGAACTTACAAATGCTAATTGTATTTTTTTTGTGTGGAGGGTTTTTGTTTGGAAGTAAAGGTCAGACAGGAGTTGAAGGGGTTAGGGCCTTTTGGCTCAGGGCTAGGGTCAGGGTCTCCTCAGGGTTTAAGGAGTTAGGGCCTTTTGGCTCAGGGCTAGGGTCAGGGTCTCCTCAGGGTTTAACATTTACACCTAAAACTGTTTAGCCACAACATTATGACCACAATGACGGCTGAGCGCCTGGAACTTGAAGTTTAGGTTTTCCCGGCTGGAAGGTGGTGAAAGTGTTCTAGCAGATCGGAGCAGATTTGACATTCGAGTAATTCCACATCTGCTCTCCTTCAGATTCAAACAAGTTGTAGTTACACGGTTTTGTTTTGTAGCATCTGTTTTTTGCAGATGTTGAAGAATTGTTTTTTTTTTTTTTTTGGTGCAAAAAGTTTTCTGAAAAAACATTTTGTTAAAACCATTTTTCTCTTTTACTTCAGCTGCTCTTTTTTCCCCCTTGTAAACAGCAGCTGCTTCGTTCCTTCAGTGCAGCTTCTCTGCACTGTTTTGACCCGCCTGAATCATTCAAGGTATTCACCGCCTTTGCCAAAATGTGCCTGGAGAAATGCCATAGAAACCAAAAGCACCATAGAAACCAGTTTAACCAGTTCAGGCAGCTTGCTGTTTTCTCCAGAATCAAACGGCTCCCAGTTTGTTCTCCTCAGCTGCTTCAGCTTCAACAAACTCCCTCTAGTTTTGCTTTTGTCCACCTCCGGCCTGTTTCAGGGTGAATTTGTGCACAGGGTTACCATAAGCGGTTTGGGGGGCCATGTTGGTTTTTTTTTTTGGCACATCTGTGTGGTGAAATGAGAGGTTTTTTTTTCCTGATTTCCAGCAGGTGGCAGTGTGGACTCACATATGATCGCTCTCCCTGCTCTACTGTAAATCATGTAAATCTGGCTGAGGTTAGGTAATACACCATTTGTTCACAAATCTGGGAATTATGCTGCCTTACTGGAAGATGAGTTGTTGCAAACTGATGCCTCTGTGAGGTTTTTTTTTTTTTTTCAACCTCAGTTTCTTCTTTTTGTGGAGGGGGGGTTTGGCATTAAGTAATTGACACATTAGGGGGAAACGGCTGATTCATGTCCTTAGTCACACAACTGAGCGCTGCCCCATTTTGTGGCAATGGATCGCCTTAAAAAGAAAAAAAAGAAAAAAAGAAACCCAGCAGAAAACCGCCAGTTACACGCCGCAAATGGTCTGCTTTGAAAACCCAGGCAGGCCAGAAGTTCTGCAGGTGATAAAGTTGAATTATTTTAGAATTATGGAAAGAAAACTATGAGAGTGGGAAATGAGAGACGACGACTTAAGGGTTAATCTGCACAAGACCTAAGTGGGACCTACCCCCCCCCCCCCCCNCCAATCAGAGCTGAGAGAAAGGAAGAGAGGAGGAGGTGGAGGGCAGAGGGATGAGGAGGACAAAACTGGAGTTGACACGGGTGGCGAGATGGGCCGAACAGAGGCCGCACAAGGACAGCCGAGAACATTTTCACTACTGACCTACTTCTGCAGTCAAACACACACACACACACACACAATTCAATCTATACAGCTGGCTGATGAGGACTAAATCTCATGTTTTAATTCACTCCAACAACACGTACTCTCCAAAAGTTTGCAGACAACTGGTTCTGTTTTGAACCTTTGTCGGTTCTTTTCCACATTTATAAGTGTGGGTAAGTTTGTTGGCATCTTTCTACAATAATCATGAAAACACAACAACTAGATCCAGTTTTGTCTCATCAGTCCCATCAGTCAACAGGCACAGTCCTGTCTGGCCTTTTTGTGTTGTTCTGCCCACAGAGGGGGCCCTGCTGGGTTTTCTTACATGGAGCCCGTTGTGGCTCTTTTTTTACCATCTGCACTTTGAGTCTGATCAACCTGGGGTTGCATTTCCTCTTGCGTCCGCATCCTGGGAGGTTGGCTACAGTTCCAGCAACCTTATTTTTAATACTCATGGTAACTGTGGTCAGAGGAACATGATGCTGATGGAGATAAAGATATTTATCATTTTCTATCTGAGCTCCTCAGCTCTCCTTCGTCTTCTCTGCTCCTTGTTCAGTGTGGCACACACAACAATACCAACCTACACAGCGCCATGTTTGTTCTCTTTAAGTAGGCTGAACGTCTGATGAAAAGCTTGAAGACACCTGTGATACTAATTAATGTCAAACAACTTGAAACATGAACATAATGCAAAGATTAATAATCTCTTTAAAAAGTCCAATAAACCTGCTCAAACTGATTTAAGCATCTTTGTAAAATAAACAACAAATCAATTCTTTTCCCAGTTGTTTTTGTTTACTCTTCACTACTAATGCAGATATGTACATCAGATAATTCATTTAAACTGAATCACTTAATGAGAAATGAAGCTTTGTTTCAGTGTACCAACTTTTTCATCTACATCTGTATCCGTAAATGTTTCAGCACAAATATTTAGTGGAATTTATAAAAAGCAGCTTAGACATTTCCTGATTGTTCTCATCTGTTATTTACAAGGTGTGACCAAAACAGCTACAATGCCATAAATTTCTTAACATCAGATGATTTTAGTCAAACTCTGGAATGAAAGGCGGCGGGCAAAATCTGATCTTTCAAGAAATGATAGGCCTTTAATTTTATTTCATTTTGACCAAATCTTTTCACGGAGGTTTGATCTGAGGGAATGGTGTCAACTTTGGGTTAAGAGAGCTTTAATATGTTTGCTTTAAGTTGTCCTGTTTACTCTGAAATGATAGATTAAACACACAGATGATTGTGATATTGTTTCCTGTGGTTCACAGCAGCCTTCCAGGTGTTCACACTGTTCTTCTGATAAATGTGAGGATGGATATAAACATTATTATGTATCAGACTGTTTTCACTTAAAAAAAAAGCAATAAATATCAACTAATTTAAAAAACAATTTCTAAATGTATCTAGCTGTAGAATGAATCATAAAAATAAAGCGTGTTGTTTAATCATCTGGTCAGAGACTTGATGAAATGTGTTTGGGTTCAGAGCTACAAAAGCAACGTTTGAAGGAACTTTGGGATCGACTTACTGCTCTGAGAGGATTTTTAGAGTGCAGGCGCACATTTTCTTTTTATCCCTTTTGTTTTTGCTTTTCTTTTTTCAGCTGATTACGCAGCAAAGAGCGAGCGAGCGAGCGAGCGAGGAGAGGAGTGGGAAGAGGAAGGCCAAGGCTGTCTGGTGCTGCGTGGGTCATCCAGAGGACACCTCTCCTCGCTTCACCTCCCCCTCCTCCATCTAAACCCCATCCCTCCCTTCTCGCTTTCTCTTCCTATATCCTTCCACGTACACCCCCCTCCCTCCACACATCTGCAGTTCGTGCCCCCGGAGCATCGCCCTACATACCCCGGGTCACCGTGTGACTGAATGAGTGACTGCAGATCCATCTCCACGCTTCTGATTCTGGCAGCTTAGTCACCCACTCAGTCATTTCTGCACTTTTTCCATTTCAATTATGAAAAAACACAGACGAATTCGGGCTGCGGTCTTAGAAACGCCTCTGGGGAAAACAGAACGGAGTTAAGAAAAGAGCGGCTGCAGGTACTTTTATACGTTTACAATAAACGGAACAAAATGAGACTTTACAGGCCTAGAGGTAAAGAAACCAAAACAAATTAAAGGCTCAGCATTCCTCCAAGACATTCACGTTGCCTGCTGCCTTTGATGCCAGAGTTTTAGATTAAGATCATCTTATGTTGAGAAATGATGCAGTTTTAACTCTTTGATCAAAGACGTTATAACTTCATGTGAAATCCTCTGTGAATTGTTAACACTTGGCGTATGTGTTATGACTCTCAGCTACTACTACTCCAGGTTTTAGCTTAATGTATGTAAAATTCACTGAGTTATAGTCACTTTTGTGTAAGATAAGGTAGACTAGCTGTGGCAGCCATCTTGAATTAAGTTTCCTCCAGCTGTTAATCAGCTGCAGATGCACATTTTATGATTTCTTTCTGAGAGTTTAATTAAAATCAGTCCAGTGGTTCATAAAATATTTTGCTAACAGACAAACAGGATTGACTCCAACAGTTAGTGCCAAAGTTTTAGGCAAAGATGTTGCACATTGTGTCGCCCTCAAAACATGCGTTGGGGATGACTCTCAGTTACTACCACACTAAACTTTGAGCTCAATATCTGTAAAATGGATTGAGTTTAGTCATTTTTCTGTTGGCTGAAATCAGCTGGCTGTGGTGGCCATCTTGTTTTGGATTGACTCCAAAAGTTAATCAGTTGTAGATGTGTTTCCATTGATTACTTTACGAAGGTTTCACTCAAATCCATTCAGTGATTCATGAGATATTTTGCTAATGGTACGTACACACACACACACACACACACACACGGACAAAAAACATTATTGCTCTGCCTTTGGCAGCAGTTGTTAATAAATGACAAAAAGGAGACTTTACATACCTAGAGGTAAAGAAAGCAAAAGAAAAATCAGCTTGACAAAAAAATTGAATTTCAACATAAATAATCTCCTAAATGTTAGCTCTCGCTATACTTTTCCTGCCCTTTCTGATAATAAATTACAATAAACACCTGGAGGTTTGGATGGGCTCACATTTATTATGACGTCTTATTAACTAAAGAATTTATTTAACGATTGCTTCAGGTAGCAGCATATAAAATATGGTCCGAGGAGGCTGATTTGAGACAGATTTATGAGTTTAAAGGTTAATCACATGGAAAACGCTGCTCAGGGTTTAGAACAGCTCTGCAGAAAATAAACATTTTCCTCTGGTTTTGTTTGAGCAAACAGTTGGTGCCAGAAATTTAAAAAATGTGCCTCTAAAGACTTTAAGGAGCAGGAATTTAGGAGGAGAAAGAGGAAATGATGTCAGGTCGTCTAATGTCCACAGAAGAATCAACAGTTCAACGAGTTCTCTTCAACTTGTCACAAAATGATGAGTCAACAAAAATCTGCTGCATCAAGATTCAACTAACATGACCTCTAAGGCAGAATTATTGTACTTGTATGATATTTTAAGCCAGAAACAAATTGGTCTTGGATTTATTTAGAGGTAAGTCCTGTTTACCTGCTAAATAAGCTTCTCTTTCTCAGGCAGCCCCAGAGGACCTGGATTTTTATGGATCTATATAAAAAAATTGACCGTTTTGATGCACCAAATAAAAAAATTGAATGGAATCTGTAAAGAAACCCCTCATCAAACAGCATGGTGACTTTAAATAAATCCTCTCACTTGGGCCGGTTTGCTTTAACTCGGACTTGATGTCGATAAAATCGACTGTTCTGCAGAAAAACAGTCACTTTACAGAAACTCCACTTCTGTCTCTGTTAGCTGTTTATCTGGGAATGAAGCTGCAGTTTTTATTGTCAGACCTGAAAGGTTTTGAATTTGTCTTGTGTTCTCTGTTTGCATTGTACTAAATGAGGACTTCATTCATTTTCTTTAACTGTTGGATCTAAAAACATCTGTGCTTTTAGCTTCACTGCCTGTAACAGCAGGAAGCAGCTGTCATTTATAATCCTGTAATTTTTATTTTGCTTTGTCTTTTTTAAAAAAAAAATAATACAGTATCTAATATTTTAAAAAGTCAGAACACAATATAAACCTGAAACCGTAGAAGACAACCAGCTAGCAGTCATCACACCTAATTATATTCAGTCAAAAAGGGTAAAAAAAAGTGCAAATTAGACAACATTTATTTCCCCGGCACACTCACTGTTACCTGTCAGAGCGCTGCAGGCCTCCTCCTCCTCCTCCGTTTGCTGATCATCTCTCCAACATTAGGAATAATTCACCAGCGTCAGCTCACAGATCGGCCGCCACATCCTTCTGTGTTCGCTCCACCCTGAAATTCAAAAGTTTGAAGACATGATTTAAGTGCAGACAAGGACACCGGACAGGTTTCTACGCCAGAAAATGTATCTGGCAACTGATTAACACAAAGAGAAGTTTACTTTATTTACTGTAAACATAAAAAAATAAAATCTAATTTGTGTTTTAGTTTAAAGATATACATCATATATATAAAAACAAGGGATAGTTTCACAAAGTACAGTAGTGATGAAAAGGTTAGTGAAAAATAACTAATCCTCATCCATATGCTGGTGTAGATTCTCAGTCATCCAGGCCATGGTAAATTCAAAAAAAGTTAAAAAACAAAAACAACTGGACTTCTATTCTGTA
>NC_051434.1:4183571-4216414 GCF_001649575.2 Kryptolebias marmoratus | reverse complement strand
CAAGCAATCCAGCTTACATCACATCTCAGCTTTAAAAGCTCAACTCCACACTCTCTATTTCTGAATTGAGAAAGCTCCTCGGATGAGAAGCGAAACGTCTTCAGCTACAGAATAGAAGTCCAGTTGTTTTTGTTTTTTAACTTTTTTTGAATAATCCTCATCCAGTTTAATAGTAATTGCCTAAATGTCATGTTGAACACCACCCATGTAAAATCACATCTTAAAAAGTTCCCCATTCAGGTTCTCACATTATGTGAGGGGTTGTTAAAGAAAATAAACTTCTTTAACGCTGATTAATTTGTTGTCATGTCACCAGCAGTGCCTGTTGTAAGCAGGATGCAGTTTATAGATTTTTAATCTTCATGTTAATTTAAAACAAAACAATTTAAAGAAGTTTAAAGAGAGTCAAGAAAACCTTGGACAAATATAACAGCATGAAGAGACTTTGTGGTTAGGATGGTTGGCAACACAGCTGGATTAAAACGTCAGTCTCTAAGATGGGTAGAGTTTTACCTTTTGGCAAAGTTTCATGACCAAATAATCAACATTTTAGGATGAACAATTCTCGGCAAATTTTCAGGATCTTCAGATGATATCAGTGCTGTCATTTTGGTTATGAATACTTCTACCAGAGTTGAGTTATGCAGGACAGATGAGAACACAGACAGGACAAAGGTAAGGAGTTTATTTCTTTTGTTGAGGGCAGGAGATCTGCAGAGAAGTTGTTCTGGTGAGCAGATAATTCAGAATTTGAGATGAACTCACTTGATGATTTTCTTGGCTTACTGTCCTGCGGTTTGTTTGTGGCTCAGAGGGAGGTGTGAAGGATTCCAGGACCAGAAGGTGACTGCAGCTCCTGGGAGCGGTAGACTGAGCTACTTTCAGTTTTGGGGACAATGCTGCAGGATCCAGGAGAAGAAAGCGTCTGGATGGCAGCAGCCAGGTTTACCAAGTCTAAAACAATCATAGGAGTAAAAACTGCAAGGAGCACAGGGTGAGTCAAACTCACTTCCTGTAGAAACTGTTTTAAGGCTGTAGGTTGGATTAACCATTTCACAAACAACAATCCAGCAGTGAGTTCTGGTCTGGCTCTGTCTTAAATACAGGTGGTGTTAATCAGCAGACAGGAGAAGCAGCTGAGTCTCACAAGCTCCGCCCCCCCCCCACTCAGGTGGTTAGTGACAAACCTGCAGAGCAAACACTGGAATACTCCATACCAGTAGGTGGCGGTAATGCATACCTCCAGTTTCTTGCCAACCACCATTAAAGTCCATAAGAAGAAGAAGAACACTGGAATCCTCACAAATGCAAATGTTTTCTATTTATTTACTGAGACTTTGTGTGTCGAGGATGAGAAAGAATCCCTTTTGCAGAAACCCTCCTGGGAAGGAGCAGGTGTTTCCAGGACAGATAATCTCTCCAGGATGGCCTTGGTCGTCCCTGGGATCTTTTCTCTGACACGTCTGGGACCTCATCTGACCTCAGCTATCTTCACTTCCCAAATAACTGAACTTCAGAGCTGATAAAGAGCTGTAAAAATGGCTACAGTGTATATACATTCATGCACCTCAAAAAAACAAGATGAAATTTATGTTGCTTCTCCTCCTCTCTTCTGGATAATCCTGTTAACATGAGGAGATTTTCTGTGTCAGCCCGGCTGACCCGCAGCCTGCGTTCAGCCCAGTCTAAATGAAATAATGTCCATCTTTCTTGGATGCCTCAGTTCTGACAAATCACTTGGCTGGAGCATTGTGTCCTCAGAAGACCCCCGACGGGCAGCGCTGACACTGATGGCCTTCGTTTTGCAGCCGCCGCTCAGTGGAAATGGCTCGGCTTAAATGGATGATTGTTTCTGTAATCCCCGCAAAAAGCAGCTGGAGTACAACCCTGTTCCTACGAAGACAGAACGCTAAAATGTAATTCAAAGAGCCGGCGTCTCTCGATGGGGCAACAGCCAGCATCAGTGTTGCAGGATAAATACAGAGCAACATAAGCCTCAGCATTTTATGTCATTTTTGTACAACTTATAAAAATTTCTGAAGGACTTTGAGTGGTAAATCATATTGCTTTCACCTCATTTCTAAATTTTACCTTGTAAGCCATTTCTATTACCACTAAATAAAATAGAAAAGTATTAATTTCAACTGACTGTCCATGACCAAATGCCTTGATGACAGAAACTACACTTAACTCACTAAAAAAAAAGATTATATAAAGTGGAATAAGCTGAAATATCTGCCACCTGCTCTTTGTGTCAGTTTGCATTTTTAGATTGAGTTGCTCCCCAGTGATGACCTGCCAGCGTTATTTAAACAGCCTGAGTTCACAGTGATGAACCCAAATCACAATAACTCACAAAGACAGAATCATGGATAATTTTATTGCAGAGCGAGACTTTAAACTGTGTGGTCAGCTGGTTTTCCGAACGGCTTATATGGATGTTGAACTAAAATTTGATGTGGTAGTAGCTGAGAGTCGTTGACAACTCATACTCTGAGTGTGTGTCTTGCAAAGGTGCTAAGATCGCACAATGTTATTATTATTATTTTCAAGGTTTGTCCAAAACAGCAGTATATGTATTCCTTCAGGAAACGCTTGGCCTTTAGTTGTTTCCTTAATAATCACCTAAAACCTTGTTAGCATCTGAATTTTGTAGGGAAAATCTTTTTAATTTGCCATCTGTCAAACTACCCAACATCTGGGCAACATCTAGGGGAACCAAAGATTGGCCTCATCTTTAATTTTCCTTACAGAAACATGTTTGTTTATAACATTTCATTCATCAACTCGTGACCAAACAGGATCGATCAAACAGACGTTTCTTTGTCTCTTAAAGTGGTCTTGGTCATAAAAATCCCCTGTATTCCTGAAGGCCTTCAGAGGTTTTCTGTCCTGTAGCTGATTTTCCCCATATTTTCAGCTTAGTTCTTGTACCTTAGCATGACAACAAAATATGAAATGGTGAAAATGGCTACAGTGTATAGTGAGACCTTAAAAATGAAATGCGGCGAAGAAAAGAACAAGTGACTAGTCTAACAACTATCATCAGCAGATGAACAATATTGAATAGCCATGTCCCATCAAGTTTGCAGCTAAAAGCTTTTTTGGGAATCACAAGTTGGTGCAAACATAATATTTTTTTGCCTTTCAAAGAACAAAACATGTCTTTGGCATTTGTTTTTGAACATGCAACTAAAATGTTTTTTGATACAAGCTGCTAGTGCAAAGATACAAGAAAAAATGACTTCTTCAGTAAACACAACACTGGATCATCCCTTACATTTACAGCTCTTTTCATCTTTGACGTAGGCCTGCATTATGTGGCTCAGCAAACAAAGAACAAACTTCCACTTAAAGAAATGCTGCCAGATTTAAGAAAAATCTACCAATTTTTGTAGAAAAGATTGAAATATGTTCAAAATATCTCAGAGAACTTTTGCTCAGAATCAAATCAAAATATAAAAGTTTGAATCTTTGGAAGCAAAACAGAAAGAAATAAAAAGGTCAGTCATTTCTTTAAGGAATGCATATCGCCCGCTGCCTTTTTAATATTAGCGGCTGTAACTTTGCACGCAGATATTTTTCATTTCTTCTTAAATTGTGCTTCACATGAGGCTCTTTCATGTTGCCTATCTAATAAGACATAATGGATTTATAAACTTCTTGCTGGTTGATAAATATCTTACCAGTTCTTCAGTCATCAATGGGAACAATTTCTGAGTTGCCAAATTGAAAAAAAAAAAAACCAAAACACTCCAGTTTGAGGATTGAGGTCATTAATTCATTAGCCAGTTCCTTCAAATGAACCTCACTGCTACTTATCTCCTCATAAGTGCTAATAAAGTAATTAGGAGATTTAATCTTTAAATAATAGGATTTTTTAGTCTTGACATTTTAGAGAGCAATTTCGCATTTGGAGGCAGTTCCTGATTAATTAGTTTAAAGACAAAGCATGGCAAATTGGATGAAAATTCCGACCAAAAGATTTTTTTCTTTTGTAAAATGCATCCTGCTATGGATCTTTAGAGCATTACTGCATGATTAAAAAAATGTTAGAAAGAGACGCTCGTCAACGTTCCTTAAAGCTTGGAAAATTACAAAACATTTTCCAAGAATCGGGTCAAATTTACTCCAAGAAACTTCTCATTTTCTTCTGTCAGTAACAACAAAAATGGTACATATTTGTTTAAATTTCCTCTTTTCCACTCTTAATTTTATCTGACGACCAGAACACGTGTAAACTTATGAACTGTGCTACGAGCTACAAAAAATGATGGGAAACAGCTGAGAGAAGATGGAGAAAAAGTGTTCACCTCTTTACAAATTTATTTTATTGTTGCTTTTTTGTCACACTTAAAAGCTCCTTGTTACAAAGTCTGAATCAAACATAAAAAAGATAATCCTGAACTTTATCAAACAGTGTAATTTGAAGGATTTTGCTCAGATATTTTTCAGCTATACTGAACACAATTCTAAGTTTAAAGTCACGTTAATCATCGTTAAGAGAAAAATGTCAGGTGGGTTTTGTTTCTTACTTTATGATTTTTTTTTGTCCAGTCTTAATGACTTTGCAATAAATATCTTTAAGTAGAGCCATTATGCACAAACAGAGAAAACGTGGAACAGTGGTGAACCTTCCCAGGTGCAGCCGGCCGACCAAAATGACTCCAACAGCCCACTGACGGCTCCTCAGGAGGTCCTAAAGGAACCCAGAACAACATCTGAAGCCCTGCAGGCCTCACTGGCCTCATTTTAGGTCAGAGTTCATATTTCAATAATAAGAAAAGAAAAAAAAATGGCCAAATCTCCAAGACTTTTGGGAAAATATTCTGTGGATCGTGTTCCATAACATCTGGTGTAAAACTAATACAGTAGCCACAGTCAAACACGGTGGTGGTAGTGTGGTGGTCTGGGCCTGGTTTGGTTTCTGGTGGAACCATGAATTCAGCTCTCTACCAGTAAATCCTGAAGAAGAAGGACTTTAAGCTAAGCTTCTCTTGTGTTCTGCAGCAGAACAAAGATCTGAAAGACGGCAGCAACATTCTTCCACAGCTCAGGAGAAACACTCAGTGCCAGATATCACAAATGCTTGGCTGCAGTTGTTGCCGCCATGGGAGTGGCACAAGCAGTTATTAGGTTTATGGGGCAATCACTTTTGAATTTTTTTTTTTTTTTTTTTTACACACGACCAAATTCATTCAAATAGCTTTCTTCCCTTAATAAATGAAATCATCATTTCAAAACCTGCATGGTGTATTTATTCAGGTTATCTTTGTCTGATATTACAATTTGTTTGATGATCTGAAATGTGTAAGTATTAAAACAAACAAACAGAAGAAATCTGTAAGGGGCGAATACTTTTCACAGCACTGTATCTTTATTTGGCCGCCTCGCTCACACTGATCAAGCCCGAGTGTCCTAAAAACCAGACTACTTGTTTATTTTGCCTCCCGTCATGGCCACAAGAGATAACTAAAGTTTTATTGCTCATTTAAGTGCTTCTGTATTTGTTGCGACTGTATTTATAAATGGGATGTGGTTAATTGCAGTTCCATGTTGGCTGCCTAATCTGCTGCTTCTCTTTGTCTTCTACAAAAATTCAGATTAACATTTAGTCTTCCCCGTGGCGACATTCTGCTGTGTGGAATCTGAAAAGTCTGCGCTTCTTCAAGCTGTGCAAACACAAAAACAACAACCCTAAGATGTGGGTTCTGCCCTGAGACGTGTCATTTTATACATTTTGTTGGGAGTAATTTTCGCGGTAAACATATGTATGTTTGAATGCAGGATTTTCTTGCAGCAGTTTTTTATTTGCTTCGGGGGGTTTCTGATCACATGAGCAAACACACCGCTGTGGTAAACTGAAGAAAACAGAAAAGACTTTTCTTCTGAAGCTTCACACGACTCAGGAAAGCTGTTTATGAGCAAAAGACTTATCTGACAACCAGAAGGAGCTATAACACATCCATAGTTTGAAGAGGGGTTTGTGGAAGAACGTATTATATCTTATCTGCTGTAAATGACTCTTTGAACGGCCTCAGCTGGGAGGAATAGTTTAATTATTGCCCACCTCTTATGGTGGCGGGTGATCAAGTAATTGCCTGTGTGTGTGTGTGTGTGTGTTAGAAATATATCTAATGAACGACAGGACAAAATTTATGAGACTATTAGAGAGCAGCGATTATCTTTTGGAGTCAACACGATTCAAGATGGCCGCCAAAGCTAATCAACCCTGCATGCATTCCATCAAGGAATGCGAGTTTTATTTTTTATTAATTAACAATTAACTTCTAGATCAAATTGTATTCAATTTTGCCTTAAAGAGAGCTCAGCTTAGAACATGCATGTGTCTATTAGCCAAAGTGCTGCAACACAGTTCAGCACAAAAAAGCTGATATTTGAAAGAATAATTAACTTTGATTAATAAATACAGCTGTGATTTATAATATTTGTCAAACCGTATAAAAACTATACACTGATAATCATCTCTAAGTGTAATATGTTGTGTTTCAGACCAGAATAAAATATGGAGACTGTGATGTTAAAGTCAGAGCCATTACAGGCATGGGTGAGTTTTGTATAAATTTTAAAAAATATTGTAACATTACATCCATTTATTTTAGTTTTTGTGACAAATAAGTTTTTAGAGTTCATCGAAGAACTGAACAGTTTCCGTTTTTACTTCGGAGAGAGCTGCTGCATGTGATCAAGTCTTGCATAAAAAGGAAATTGGCTGAAGAAAACTTAAGCTGCTGCATGAAGAGAGACAGAGTTCAGCTAAAGGTGAAAGTGAGGACTCGTATATGACATCTGCTTCTAACCCGTACATGACTGCACAGCTGAACTATTTATAACTTGTAACACAGTAGAAAGCCCTGCAGGCAAACAAGTACTTATATATGTGTGTGTGTGAGCATTTGTAAAATTAATGCAGTGAGGACATAAATCTGTTTGCAGAGCCACAATCTGGGGTCACACCTCTATTCTGAGGGGGGTAAAAAGTAAAGCTCCATAATGAAAATCATTGCATTTTAATGTTTTAAGGTAAGGGCTGGGGTAAGTGTCGAGGAACTGAATGGAAGTCGGTGTCGTGTCCTCTGAAATCATGGAAACATGACTCTGTTTGTGTGTGTTTGTGTGTGTGATGTGGTGGAAACCTGGCCTGTGTGACGGGAGTTCCCAGGAAACCAGACCAAGCAGCATATGAATGTACACACACTAGCTCTTAACCCTTTCACGTTTGAACAAGCACACACACACACACACACACCGGGCTGCGCTCTCACAGAGGCTATATGACCTTCCATTTTAAAACAAACAGACAAAATAAATTGTTTCCCCAGCCATTGAATCACCGGGTCAGGAGAGACTTTTATACATCCTGTTTGTTCACAAGCTCTAAAACCATCCACTCAATAAATCAACCTTTCAGGTCAGCGCTTCAGGAAACTT
Organism: Kryptolebias marmoratus; assembly: GCF_001649575.2. Classification (NCBI taxonomy): domain Eukaryota; kingdom Metazoa; phylum Chordata; class Actinopteri; order Cyprinodontiformes; family Rivulidae; genus Kryptolebias; species Kryptolebias marmoratus. Next base: position 4,208,962 of record NC_051434.1, on the reverse strand, counting down.
ACACACACTTCATATGCAAGAATGTAGCTGCACAAACATGCTGCGACCCCGCACTGAGGGAAACGCATCTCTGAACACGAGTTAGGGATTCATCGACGAGCTGAGAGTCCTCCTGTGACCCCGTATATACACTGCTTCTGCACCGCAGCTTTAAATAGAAACACTTTCATCTCGGTGACCAAGCGGCCCGACCAACAAACTGACACGTCTGTAAGCGAGTGACTGGTTGATTCAGTGACCCTGTGAACACAGCGTGTCCTCTGGTGGACAGCTTGCGAAGCTAAAAAAGGGGTGAAAAGACCTGGGAATGGATTTAGGGGTTTTAGTCGAGAGCAAGCAGTCAAAAATCCAGCTGACAGAGGTTTTTAGGAAAAGGTCAAGTTGAAATGTAATAAAAAGAAAACCTGCTCCTCTGAAGTGGATCCTGGTTGTTTATAGCAGTCAGATCAAATTTCCTGACTTCAATTCAAACACCTAAAAGATGATTTCTTTCTGTTTTAATGTTTCAGTTTTAATGGTTTAATAGTGTGAATGCTGATGTTATTTTTGGACTAATAACAGCAGCGTACTTTCAGCTATTTTAACCATTCATATATCAGGACGTCATGGCTGCGACTTTTGCTTTTTCTAACTTCTAGGTCTTTCTAACGTTTAGGTCTGTGCAGGTCAGCATGTTTTCAAACCTTCAGTCCTTTTAGTCTTCCTCTGATTAGACGTGTCCCAGTACACCTGTCAGCAGGAACACCTGTACTGAAAGGCATCATCCTGAAGGTACCCACACTCATTCATCTGATTCTTGTCAAACTACCTTCAAACTTTACTTCAAAAACCTATTTCACAAATGAGACCGTGACATGTGCAGTCACAAAAGGCAGTGGGATGTTTTGCATCATCATTGTGCAGACAGCCTATTAATAAATTAAGTCTACTATTAAAAAAAAAGACTAACAAAAATTTGAGTGGACAGGTGCGTTCATGGGTTCATTTATTTTGATTTCTTGCTCAATTTTCGTCTTCTTGAGATCTAAACTGAAAAGGCCCAGATTTCTATGGTTTAACTTCTAATGCATTCAGATGAATGACCTGAATATGGAGCTGTGGTAAAAACCTCAGAAACATTAACAAAATAAACTCCAGACTGGGTTATAGCTATTAAAATTCTTTTTGTCTCTCGTCTCGACTTATCATTTTGCCCTCTGGCGTTTTGCTCTCCCTCCGTTCTTCGTCTGCCCTCCTTCCCTCCGTCTGAGTCCATTTTTCACCAAACCATCTCCACCCCTTTTCCCATCTTTTAATCAGATATCTGGCCCTGCCTGCCCTCAGCTCTGAACCTCTCACTTCATTTCACCGGTCAGGCACATGTTTTCAAATGCTACTGCTAATTTCCTAAAAAAAAAATGGGTAAACAAGAAAAAACTGAACAATCAGTTCATAGTTAAAGATTAACTGCTGATAAATTCTTACTTAAATCACACAAACACTTGTTGCTTTTCTATTAAAAAGTACAAAACACAATTTAATCACCACAAAAACAATTTTTAAGCTTCTTCTGTAACAAAAAATGTCCAAAATCAAAATCAAAATCAGTATGAGGAGACCCCAACTGTTTCTAATTGAAGTATAAACATCCCTAATAAAACCATTTAACTAAGTATTTAATTATTTACAATTATGGCTTTCATTTCATTGTAATAGTTAAAGCTAAATATGCTATTAGTGATCATTTTTAGAGGTAATTTGATTTTTGTAGATCTTTTTAAGACACCTCACTCTGTGCTTCTCAACCCACCGATCAAAACAGGAAAAACAAAAACACGAGATTTTATTTCGTGTTTGACCTGTTTCAAGCTGAGCAGCAGCTCGTCTGGGTCTGTTCTGAGGGAATGTTTTAGGGTTAACAGATTGTTGTTTCCATGTTAAAATAAATCCACAAGCCTTTATTATCCCACACCACCAAAGTTTCAATGAAACTTACAGAAAGTAATGATTAGATGGACTTTTTAAAATTATTAACATGGCCGCTGCAGCTAATCCACACTGGCAAACCCAAAATGGCTCTAACTCAGTCGGTTTTACAGATACTGAGCTAAAATTTGACGTGGTAGTAGCTGAGAGTCATTCCCAACAAATACATCAGGTCTCACATAGTTCTATGAGATTTTGCAAAACAATATTTGACCACAACTTTATCACTTCTCATCACAAAATTATCTCAATGAGAAAATCTGGCATGAAATGCAGTGGGCTATATGCATTCCTTCTAGAAATTTGTTTGTTTTGTCTTGTTTCCTGTCTGTAAATACAAGCCTGAAAAGTTAGAAGTTCTGTCTGTGACATCTTGCACATTTCAAGGCAGCGTCTGATTTATTCTCCGTGTTTAAAAGCGCAAACTGCTGCATCCCAACAGCTCTTAACATTACCATTAACATGTATGAAAATATAAGAAAGTACAATGAAAACAGTGAAAGTCTTTATTGTCAGAAAGTTGTATTTTCCCGTCGTTCAACACCAGAACTGTATTATGCATTAATCTTTAAGTGTTTTGTGAAGCTGAGGCATCTGGGGAAACCATGAACAGCTGTGTTTTAAATTCAACGTGTTAATGAGTTAAACACGTGAAAATTCTATACATGACACGTTTTTCACACAAGAGGTAAAACACGCAGATGTGTGACGCTCCGACGCAGCTTCAGTCTGTTTCTGTAGATTCTCATTCTGCTTTCTCTCTCTCTTCATGCTGAACTTGCAGCCTAATGTATGAAAAAGGACATTTTATCTCAACCCCGTGTTTGTTTTTTTTCCCTTAGATCTAGATCGGGCTCTTCAGTTGCAGGAGCTCTTGTGTTAAACATTCAGGGTTTATACTTTGGACCTGAAGCTAAAAGGATCTCAAACAGTCTCAAAAATAAGGCATATGAAAGTCTGCTGCACAAAATGACAATTCTGTCTTGGTTTTCCTTTCTTCAAACATGTTTGCAGTGTGGCTTTCGTTTTCCATCTGAATTGCCAGAGATTTCCATCTAACTTTCAGGTTTTCTTTCAGTTTCTTTCATAAAAATCAAGGATCATGAACATTTGAATGTGTCCAATATTTTGATTTGTGGCTCTGTATTTAACTGTGAGTGCTGCTTTAGTGTTTTAAGTGAAATCGTGGATGTTGGAGCATAAATAAAACAGCTGAACACATCGGTTGAAGAGCAGTGAGTGTATAATCTCATGTGACCCATCTTTGTTAGCTCCAAACTCACCTTGGTGCTGAAAAACTTGTTTCTGGGGGTTAAAACTGGCTTCCAATCTACAGATGCAGATAAATTTGTCAGAGCCCTTTCACAATAAAACAAACTGATGTGCCTGGAGCAAAAAAAAACAAAACAAATTTCTTTTCTTTTGTTTTCTGTTTCCTCTATCAAATAGTAAATGTTGAAGATATAAATTAGACATGTGCTTTTAAATGAGTCACTTTTCACAGTAAATGAAGCGTTGTTTCTCTGAGCTCTAAGGGAACCTCATTTATTCACTTCTGCAATGTTTTGGACAAAAAAAAATCACTTCTTTTTCCTTGAATTACAGCAATTTTTGGGACATGACCTGATGAGGGGTGACACGAACATTTGATTTTACTTTAAAGATGAACAAAAACTTGTTTCCTTTTTCAGCACAGCATCCATTCAACAAAAAGCTCTAAAACTCTAAAGAAGTTTTCAGTTATCTCTTCTGTAGCCCTTTCTTCGTACATTTCATTTCTTTGCTTCTCGTTTTCTCTTAATCCACCCTCTCTTCCTCGTCTTCCTCCTGATTGTTCCAATTTCTCATTCGCTTTGTCTTTTCCTCTTTATCTCGTTCTCCCTCTTTTATTCCACACTTTTACCCTCCGTGCCACGCATCCCTCTTTCTCTCCCGCCCTCCCTTTTCCTGCCTCTCTGTTTCTGTGAAAGGAGGTTTGTTACACAATTGCATTGAAGCCATTGAGGTCTTGGGTGCACAAAGGCTGCATTCAAACCTCTGTGCTATTTTTCAGGAACCGGGCTTCAGCACAGAATCACACTTACCATCTGCTGTGTGTGAGAGAGAGACTGTGATTGTGTGTATTTACAGTTGATGTGTTTGTCCAGTGTGTGTGTGTTTGTAGCGCGTATCACACGGCCTCTTACCTGAATACGGATCTAACTCAAATCTGCAGCGGACAGAAATCCAAAAGGGGCTGAAACTCTTAAAGAAATCGTGACAGGAGAATTGTTCTGTGTTCACAAAAGGTAGACAGCTGTGAAGCTGAGGTGCAGTGCTACTTTTAGGTCATTCACAAGCACCGACAACAAACACACACATGCGTAAACTTTACATTTATCATCTGCCACTGAAGGCGAATTATTTGCCTGAGTCTGTGCGTTCATTTGTCTGTAGAGTTAGCAAAGCCTCTTATGAACCAGCAAATGGATTTTAATGAAAGTAGTCACTGGATGTACATCTACATCTGATTAACCTTTGGAATCGACCACATTCAAGATAGCCGCGGCAGCTGAGTGACCAAAGAAACACAAATATGGCTGTGACTCAGACAGTTTTACAGATATTGAGCTAAATTTTAGCGTGGTAGTAGCTGAAACTGCTCTCCAACTTTGGCATTAATAGCTGGCATCAACCCTGTCTGTCTGTTAGCAAAATATCTCATGAACTACTGGATGGATTTGAGTGAAACTGAGAAGTTAATCTCTGGGTGTACGTCTACAACTGATGGGTGTTATGAAGGCCTTCAAGGAATGTTTGGCCTTTAAATACATCCACAAGCTCAAACATTTGCTCTAATACAGGACAAATCAGGTTTTTAACCTCAAACCTTTCAAAATAAATTGTTTCCTAAAAACTCAAAGACCTCACAAATGCGTGCTTCTCTCTCTGTGTTACACACATACACACACACACACACACACAGCTTTGTGGATCTATTTGGGTCAGAGCTGAAATGAAAGCGTTGTCGCAGGAACAGATAGTTACACCAACACAGATTTTCTCTCCGCTCTGCTCTCAGTGTTTGTGTATATATTTATTTATATACGTGCATGTGTGTCTATATGTGTCTCTGAGTGTTTGTGGATGAACCGAGTGTGCTCCTGTCAGATCCACTTGTCTTGTTGGGCCACATTTGGACAAGTGCGTCAGCGCTTCCCTTCTTTCGTGCTGTCACGTTTATTCTCGGCTGTATACCTTTATGTTCTTGCGTCGTATTAACCTATATTAACACCGCGTGGCGCCGTACACAAACCACCTGACTCCTCCGCTTCAAAGCGCCCGCAGCTGTTTGAGTCTGTCACATCTAACTAGACTAATGTGCTTTCCCTTTACATTCCCCACGCGTCGCCGGGTCGCCGGAGCAAGATGCAAACTCCCCAGAGTAAAGTCTGAGATTGTGAGGAGTGATTCTTGCAGCGCTGCCTGCGTTGAGAGGCAGATTTATGTGCAGATGTTTGGTGCTGCAATGATGTTATATAATGTTCTTAGTATTTTGTTTTAACCTTGGCAGAGCAGCAGATGGGTGCGGTTAAACATGCATGGACAAACTCATCAAGTACTTAAAGGCAATCTGCCTCCGTTTTAACAGTGGCACACGCCAAACTGTTGAACTTATCGATTTTTAACTAATTTAGGTTTGAAAGGATGATAAAAAAAATTGCTGGAAGTTGCTTTATGAATGAGCCTTTTAAAAATCAAATGATGGTAAGAAGGTTAAGGAGGCCTCGGAGCCCAAAGAGTCACAAACTGAACACAAAGTCCTGCAGCAGAAGGTCCGAGACCTAAAGATCATGGAGATGCAGTCTGAGGTCAGGTAGAAAGAGAAGACTATAAATGCAGAAGAGATCATCAGTTTGAGATGCTGAGAAACCCTCCAGCCGTGCACCTTGAGATACAATGAAAAGAAGAGTTCTCACTGATTAATGATTTGGGATTTTTTTGTTCAAGTCTACAAGGAGAGCAACAATATACTTAATTAGTGCTGAGTAAAAATATTCACCTCCTTACAGATTATTTCTCTTTTTTCTTCTTTGGTCACACCTAAATGTTTCAGATTTACCAAATGTTTAAAAAAATATCAGATAAAGATAACCTGAGTAAATATAAAAATGCAGATTTTAAATGATGATTACATTTTTTAAAGGGAAGTAAACTACCCAAACCAACCTGAAAAAGTGTAAACCTAATGACTGGTTGTGCCAGCCCTGGCGGCAACAACTGCAATCAGGCGTTTGTAATATTTTTCTATTTACTCAGGTTGTCTTTGTTTAACAAGAAATTTATTTGCTGGAACATTCAAAAACGACAAAAAAAAAGCAAAAATAAATCCGTAAAGGGGCAAATACTGTTTCACATCATTGTATAATATCTAAACACAGATTATCATTTTGACAATGGATTAGTTTTTCATTATCCTCCAGACACAGTCATCACAATCTCTCTGCTGTTGTCTGTATATTTGCTGGCAGAAAATTTTAATTATGCGGAAAACACAAAGCGAAAATTCCTCTTATTATAAGCAGAAATCTGCACTGAGCCCAAGCAGCCAAAATTCAAAGAGAAGCTTAAAAACCTTAAGAAAGCTTGGAAAACTACTGATCAAGAGCACTTTATTAGATTACTACTAATTCTGGCTGCTTGGAAAACAATCTAAAGAAATGAGGGATGACTCAAGACTTTTGCACAGTGTTGTATAAGCTTTGATAACAAGAACCAAAATCAGTAAATTACAAATTATGCAGTGCATCTGTTTTCAGGAGCCACCAGCAAATCCTGCAGAAACTGCTGCAGTAAAACCAAAAACAGTAAAGTTTCAAACAGTTTTTAAATTGTAAATAAAAATAAAAGCGTAATCTGGATTTAGATTGGAACAAACAAGATTTTCTTCTACATTTGAACAAAAAAAGTGGCTAAAAAAAGGATTACTATTTGTGATACAGGGATATACAGATATAAAGTGCAAAATATTTCTCAAATAGTGAATACTTGCTACTTTTTGTTTTTAAATTATTTACAAAATAAAACAGTTTTTTTAGTTTTTTGTGTCACTGAGCTTCAAAACACTTTGGTGTCAAAATGTTTCCCAATTTCATGAGACAAAATGAGGAAATGATCATAAAAACTGTGGTAATAAAAATAATTATTAGTTTCAATTCTGAAGTCAAGACGACTTCCAGCTCATCGCAACCAGGCCGCTTTGGATCCCTCAGATCAGAGTATAAAGAAACTTCGCTCCAAATCCCAAAAATAAATAAAAAAGCACAAAAAAAGCAAAGCATATGACAAAAAGCAGCGATCTAATGATTTTACAGGACATAAATTCTGCCATTGATCACCAACAGAGACAGACTGAAGTGACTTCAGGTGCTTTTAAGAAGCATAAAACAAACCATAGTGAGTGTGTTCAAAGAGTATTTGATCAGAGTAAAAGACATTTATCCAAATCCCCAAATATAGAGAAGTCACAGCAGCAGTATGGGACAGATTATCCAGTAAAACCTCGAAAATCAGCAAGTTCAGCAGGCGGCAGAGGAAGTGTGTGTGTGTTTTCCTTTTTTGGTGTTTCTGACACCTTCAGCAGCGTGGCAGCCTGTCAGATGTCTCATCTTTAGATACTCTGACAGATTGGGATGTTAAAACTGTGATTTCAGCCTGGTTACATCAACCCCCCCACCACCGCCGCTCTCCTCCTTCTCTGCTTCTTCCACCCCCCATCCACGCTCAGACGCCGAGAAACCAGCAGCAGCCATTTAAGACGTTGTCAAAGGGAATTACAGCGTGTCCTGGAAGAACTCAGGATCGCTCCTCCTCCCCCACCGGCTCACCTGGGGAGGAGCGGTGGGAGCTACAGGAGGAGGTCACATGATGTCTCTCGGTGTGGTTTACTCCACTTTCAGATCAATTTGTCTCTAGAACGGAGCTGACAAAAGCATGCGCGTCTATTCCTGGAAACCTGCTGAAGAGTGTGTGATGATGTTTTAAATGATTCTGTCAGAGGAGCTTCGAGTTCAGGCCGAGTCTGACCTTTTCACGCAAACTGCATGTCACAATTTGTTGTCAGCTTGATTCAGGAGACTGTTTTGTCTTAATTTGACAAGAATACAATCTTATGATTTCATCACTCATTTCTTGTTATATCTTTAAAGTGCTTGAGCTGCCATTTATCTGGAGTGAAACTGAACAAATAGCCAAATTAAGCATTTTAAAATACGATAAAACCAAGCAGAATTTGGCCTTGAGAAAGTCCAATATTTCAGTCCAACAGTGTGGTCCCTCCCCAACCCTCCACTTTATGTAAAAGCTGAATGACTGCATTGAAAGTAAGCTAAATTAGCCATTCACAGCTCCTGTTTGCAGTGTAATCCTGCATGTTTGGGAAAGTAGGAGTACCTGATTTCGACATTCAAGAAATCTCAAAAATTAAACTGAATCTAAAGCAAATCCCGGAAATATGCAGATGATTTTTTTTCCCAATGCAAATTTATGCACATTTATTCACACTGGACAATAGAGGTAATTGTATCCTCAGGAACTGTGTGTTACCTTTAATGTAAAAAAATAAATAAATAAATCAGTGTTTCATGTTAGTGTGCTGCAATGTCACTTAGCCAAGAATTGAGAAGCACAGCTTTTAAAGCAGAGAGGGTGCTAATGGTTTTTAAAGCATAATAAATAACAACTTTAGTCTTTTTTTCCTCGCTTCAAAAACAAATTCAGTTCAACTCTCTTTGGACCAGAATCTAAAAAAGTCCTCAAACTGGGAGCATTTCAGAAGTGGAGCATGGATGCCTGATTACATTATAAAATGAGGGAGCAACGTCGAGAATAAACAAATCTAATTATCAATCGCATCTACGCCAAAGACATTGTAGACTGCCTTGTAATGTAATAGTAGTGCTGGAACGCAGCTGTTTAGTGAAGTGGAATCCACAGAGTGCTTGTTAAACAGCAAACCCTTGTGATAACACCACTTTATTTTAAAACCAGCCATGACTAAATGCAGATCTAATTCTAGGCAAAGATATTTACACAACTTTTGCTTTTGGGACAATTTTAATCTAGTTTTAGCCTAGAACTCCGCACTCTCTGCTTTCTGAATTAAGAAAACTCATCGGATGAGAAACGAAAAGTCTTCAGCTCCAGAACTTTTTTGGATTTAGACTAGATGTCTTTATCTTTTAACCCAAAATTGTTCAAATGATGAATCATCCTAGAGTCCCGAAGACAGTGGTGTCCATTCCTGGTCCTGGAGGGTTGCTGTCCTGCATGTTTTAGTTGTTTCTCTGCTTTGACACACCTGATTTGAACAACTGAGTGATTAAAAGGCTTCTGCAGAATCTAAGACATACAGGATAGTGGACCAGGATTGGACACCCCTGCACTAAGGGGACATTGGAGGCAAAAACTATTTAAAACCTGTTTCTTGTGTGCACAAGAAAGTGCTTACAAGATAAACCTCTCAGTAGCCAAGCAAGCCAAACCTCCCTAAACTCAAACAACTAAAGAGTTTGGCTCATAAATACAAGTTCCTGAAAACACAAACCATAAAAACATAGGAGGAGGGTTTGAGCCTAATTAAATCTCTTATTACCATTTCCATACAGACGCTGAATTGCTCATGATATTCTCTTGAGCCCGACAACAATCTTGTGTCCCCCAAACACTCTTTCTGGTGCACACAGGATAACATTACTTGCCCTTGAGAAAGCTTCCCGTTAGCACCACAACAGCTACTTGTGTGCACGCATTACTTTCTCCTGCAGAAATCGAGAAACTGTTTTTAAAATATGTTATTTCCTCCAACGTTCCCTTAGGGGCACCATAGATCACTCACATGCTTATGAAGGGACTTGGTATATTTCAGTTTTTCAGGAACATATCTTGCACTTTTAAATATCGTTATATTGCTCCCAGTTTATTTATTTATTTCTACTTTTAACTGTATTCTGATTTATACTCAGGAACATTTGCTGGTTCATTTTACATCTGTCTAGCCACTAACTAGAGGTGGATGAGCCCAGTTGGACCGAATCAACTCAGAATATAGGGATAATTTGAATTATTTGTATTAGTTTGGAACTAAAAACTTCAGAATTAGTAGGACAAAATGTGTTTGTTTTATTGCTGGGAGCAATAATATGTTTTTAAGTCAAAAAGTGTGGAGGCAAAAACTCAAGTTCACGCCACAATCGTCTGTGGAGGCTTTATTATTCCACGTCAGGAGCACAACGCAGTCTTGTTGTGTGAAATCCAGTTTACAGGTTAAAAGTTTTAGTCTGCAGACGGGAGACTGAGTTCACACAAAGTGGTTTTTCCTTTCAGATTTTTCTTAACAAAAGACTTTTGATTGAAATTGAACATTTTACATGATGGCAGATTTTACTTGTAATTGAAGATTTCTTCTTATCAGTAAAAAGAATGAACAATCAAAGCTTACTAATCCAAAAAAAGGTGAAAAACTGCACCTAATGCCCAAAATTATAGTGTTAAAATCTGATAAGGTCCGTGTAAGAAATTAAAGTTATTCAGTGCGTAATATTATTCCTGCAAAAAGAGGCAATTTTTTAAACTCCATTGTCATTTTTTCCACCACAAATTGATCAAACTAATTCTGTTTTATTAAATTTAATACTTCTTGATTTTATGTCCTTTCCTGTCAGTTTTCACATTTGCAAAATCTGAAAAAACAAGCCTGCTGTTAACTCTTTAATCACAAAGTCTTTGTAAAGCTTTTTAATTTCCACCGAAGACGTTGGTGCTTCTAAAAACCAGGGAAAGATCCGGACATCACATCATCCAAGATCATTTCTCACATTTAAACAAATCTTTCGACTGTTTTTGCTCTTCCAGTAAGCTCTCACTGCATTTGCTTTGAAGAAAAGCACAAAAAAAGCAAAACTATTTGAATGTTCCTGTTATCTGAACCCATACATCACTGTGTTTTAGGTCAGATCAAGTTAAGACCCACCCAAACACACACACACACACACACACACACACACATACACACACACACCCTCTTACCCCAGAAGAAGTGGATGATGAGGGGCAGCAGTGCAGCTCTTCATTGTTCAGCAGAATGGATCAGCAGTCAGCTATAATATCAGCAGCAGCTCCTCACGAGCATCGCTTCCATCCCTGATGGGGCACAAAATATTATTGCTCTCATTATTACGTGTTCTCTATTAGCTAATAAAAAACACACTCAATAAACAAGGTAACTACGAGCTCCAAAATGCAGGCCTAGTATTAAAGGCATTAAATTAGTAGTCAAACTGACATTTTTCTTTTGTTAAAAGTTAACTGATGAGCTGTCTTTCAGAGGAACGTGTTTTAATTTACTTCTTTTTAAATCCGAGAAGATGTAAGGGGATTAAATTGGTGGAAACTCACGATTTCTAATTAACAGTGACAAATTCAAACTGAAACAAACTTGCATCAACGAATCACAAAACATCTGCAATCTATATATAGACGAGTTTTTAATTGCAGCTTGGATTGGAAGTGGTATGCCAGCAGCAACTGACTGATACAGAACCAGAATTAAATTGAGCTTGTGATAGAGTTGCACACATACATGAATGGACTAAAAAAAAACTACGAAGTTTTAGTTGGTAAAATGTTAAAAGGTGACAGAAACAGGGTTGATGCCAACAGTTATTACCAGAGTTTTAAGTCGAGCTGTCACACAACGTGTTGTGAATGACTCACAGATACTACCACACACATTTATAGCTCAATATCTGCAAAACTGACCTCTTCTATGTGTTTCCAAAGGTCTGGCTGAGGAGGCTATCTTGAATTGGGTTGACTTTAACCAGTTGTTTCTGTACATCCACTAATTAGTTTAAGAGTTTCATTGAGATTGTTGCTAGAAGAGAGAGTATTGACTCTTAATTAGACTGAATAGTCATTTATAATATCAAAGAAATTAGGCTTCAGAGTTGCAAATAATAAATCTATCGTAGAGATGATTTTCCAAAGTATTTCTAAGTGTTCTCAGTAAAGCTGCTTCTAGGCTGATGTGTACTCTGTCAGATACAAACAAGAATCTCTAAAGATTTCTTCTGCACATATAACACAAAATACACTCTCCAAAAAATGTGATAACTGTAGATTTCTTCCTTGTTTACTAGTCAGGAAGCAAAATGCTGAATCATAAAATCCTCTGGAGAATCCAACTCAAAGTTCATAGAAAGAGTGATGATTAAGTTAAAATGAGGAATCATCTACATTTGGTGCCTTATTGTTAATGTGCATTGTATAACAGCAAAGTTATTCAGCAAAAAGAAACGACCCAAGCTCGTGCAATCCACACCTGACCTTTGAAGCACCATCTCTAGACAATTCCTCATCCGAACCTGCTGCTAACCTTGGCACAAACACCAGGTTCTGTTGGGGAAACCGGCATGCTGGTGTTTGTGTGGATGTTATTCTGACACTAGCAGACAAGTGAAATCTCAACCCTCCCCGAGCAGAACAGCACTCGATTCTGCAAAAACTGCTTAGAGATGGTTTAAAGAACCCAACAAAGAGCCCGAGGTGTTCATCCAGCCTTTAAGATCCCCAGATATCAATCTGATGGGATTTGTGGGAAGCAATCCAAATCCCCAAAGACTCCACAATCCACAAAGCTGAAATAGGATCAGGCACCCCGGGACATCCCAACAGGTTCTTTGTCCTCTTCCTGACTGGTGAGCCATCCGGTTCTTGTCCCTTTTTTTGGCATCAGAGCTAACAGGACAACAAGGCTCTATGAGAGGAGATCATTAAAGAAGCACCACCTCCAAGACCATAGGGTCATTAAAAATTGTAGGATCCGGTTCGTGATCCAGATCATCAGCAGAATTTGATCACTTGTTTTATTGTGACAACCCCAACATTTTCTAAAAAATTTCATCAAATCTGTTCTTTAATTTTTAAGTAATCTTGTTAACCAACCTCCTTGGCCGAGGTAAAAATAACTGATAATGTCGATTATTTAAATCAAAGTTGAAGCTACAAATGTAACTTCTGTGCAGCGTGGTGAGATTCTGCAGAAAAGGGTCAGATTTCCCAGTTTGTTTTTATGTTGACTAATAAAACTCTGGAACGATTTTTCTGTTATTCTTTAATAAAAATAAACACATTTAACACAATAGATACATATGTGGCTAATTTTTAAATAACAATTGTGGATTTGTGAAGGTTTCTAAAATACGATTACCTAAACACAAAACAAAAATCAAACCTGTCTGCTTTTTGGTCTGAATAGAACAACGCACAAAAGCTGAAGCATTCAAACATTTCAGTCAGTCAAAGTGCTCTGAAGGAAACAAAAAAACAAACAAACACAGAGACAAGCTTGACAGCGTCAAAGCAAATCTTATTGGGGGGGCAAACAATGTCAAACTACAGTGGAAAATAAAACAAAAATCTGACTTGGTGACTGAAACTAAAATATAAACAATGTTTACTCAAATTATTTACCTGGAGTTTCAACAAAAGGTAAATTCTGAGCACCGTGCGCTCTTGTTTTGAAAATGGGAATAAAAATAAATAAATAAATGTGGGATTTTTTTTAAATTTCAGCATATTAAAATTAAAAGACTTTTACAGTCAAAATAGATCAATTAAAATAAAGTTTTGATTTTAATTTTCAGTTCGAATCAAAAGTGAAATATTAGTATTGTTCAAGACTACAATGGGTATACTTTTTTTTATTCAAATGCTAATGAGAGTTTAAGAAACGACTGATTCCCACTTTTTTGTGCCAGTGAGATTGGAGTCAATCCAGAGCCAGCACAAAGGATCACACCTTCACCCTGATGTTAGTTTAAGGGTTATTAAAAGGCTCCACTTGTTGACACCTTCGACTAAGACACACGTTTTTATAAATGTGAGATTTGTTTCTTTCTTGGAAAGTCTTTTCAGTATCGGAAGGATGACGCTGCTCGTCATGATGCCATTTCTCTGTCATGCATAAAATCAATCAAATGCAACAAACAGCCTCTCTTTACTCTGTGTCGTGATGGGCTCCATGATGACAAGAGCTGATTTTATACATGTCCATCTGCTGATTCTGAGTAAATATTGTCAGTGTGATGCTTAATAAACTAAGGCCTAAACAAATACTTATTTGTGGTGAAAGTTTTATTTAGCAAGTCAAATCCAGGACAAGTGACTTGTTCAGTGTCCTGTTTGTTCATCCACCCCTCCGTCCCTCCGTCCCTCCCTGCTCATCCAGGGGGATTCCAAGCCATTCCAAAGGTCTCCTCTAAAACACCGAAGTGTCGGAGGCATCGTTAGCAGATGCTAAAAGCACCTGAACTGGCACCGTTCATGACAGAGCTGCGACTCTAAAGGCAGATTCTCACTCAGCTGCTTCTGTTGGAGACCCTAACTTTGAGGAAACTGCGAGAAAGTGAGTTAATTTCCTGTTGCGCTCTCACTGTTTGTGACCTGATGACCAGTGAGCTGTGCAGCCACATTTTTGAAAAATCACAGCTCACTGTCTTGTGCACGGCTTGCCAAATCGTATTGAAGGTCATCCACATCATACCTCTCCCCACATCATACTCACCTCAGCAGCTGCCCCCATATTCAGTATATAATCTATTTGTATTAAAGATAGCAGATTTGGACTATTTTTTTGTTTTTTACAAAACTTATTTATCCTCAGTGATTTTTAGACCTGGACATTAGTCTTGAATGTTTTCTGTCAGAGGAGAACTCCTCTGCAGGTGTCAAAATATACCTCTAGTGCTCTTGAGATAGTTTGGAGAAGCCCACAACAAAAATTAGATGGGTTTGAAACACTTGAGATGACTGACTAGAGAGAAATATTTTAGCACAAAAAACTTTAACAGCTTTCTGTCTCACGAGACAAACTGAAAACTCCTGAGAAGATTTGAGACACTTTGGAGACTCCTTCACGAATGCTGTTTGCCAACAACAGTCACAGCCCAGTTATAGCTCCCATGAGCTTTAACCCAGAGGGATTTAGTCCAGACACACCACAAAGGAAGCACATTTCAGCTTCTTGTATTTGTGATCTCATTCTTTCACTCACCACCTGGAGCTCATGATAGTTGGAACCTTTTCATACAGCTCTCTGTTCACACAGACAAACATCTCTGCAGATCTTGCTTCAACCTGTGAACATTTCCATTTTACCCTCACTTATGACCCAAGATACTTTAACACTTCCAATTATCTCACTGGGCTGGGACTGTTGGGGACTAGTTGGTGGAACACAGTTTTGCCAGCCGTGCACACAAAAGTAAGCTGCGATTTTCAAAAACTGGCCATGCAAAACATCCACATGACTCATTGGTCACTTGGTCACAAACACCCAGAATTCAGCAAGACTGCAAATGAAACTTTGCCTATTTTTTTCACAATTTTGATTTATCAACTAGTCTCCAACAGTTGCAGTTCAACGAAACGCTTCCTTTGGAGCAGCAACTCCTTCCCTTTGCAGAGTTGGTAATTCCACTTTAATCCAGCTGAGGTTGGGTAAATACCCATGTTCTCCCGGGGTTAATTATAAAAGTCACGGAAGATGCTTGGCTCCCCCTTCAAATGTCTTTTAATGCAAAGGAGAAAATACTGAATTACAGTAAGAAAGCTGCATTTCCTGGAATTCACGAGTTTCTGAAAACTGGGGAACATGGAGATCCGGGAACATGGGGATCCGGGGAACAGAGGAATCCGGGGAACAGAGGGATGACCTTGCTGAGGTCCATGGTCTCAGACCTGGAGGAGCTGATCCTCATCCCAGCTGCAAACTGCTCCAGTTCCAACAGGACAACAGAATCTACAAAAAAGCACCCATGAAACCCAAAGCACTTTGATCTGAAAACCCTGCACCCCACGATGATGCTTAGAAATTATGTTCATAAATGTTGTGAACAGAATCAGTGACTCACAGTTTTTGTTTTTCGTCTCTAGTGAAAGATGCTGCTGCATTTTTTAGCCTTTTTTTTAATCCAATGGGAGCAGGATTTTCTTTTATAGCACTCCAACAGTAGTATGGCAGAATAATAATTTGATTTATTCAGTCTAAATTTTTCTATTTTCTATTCTCCTTTATAAAAAATGTCCTTTTGTGATTGAAGAGAAAACAAAACTACCACTCTGCAAGCTTTGAAAGCGAACGGGCTCCTGGTTATTTAAAGATGCTCGTAGAGGCTGTAAATGGGACTCAAACCCACAACCTTCACACCATCAGCTGACTGAGTCGAAGTCTTAAAACGCCAGCAGCTGCTTCACTGGCAGCCTTTCAGTCTTTACACTGTTGTTGGCTTTCAAACAGCTTTTTAGAAGCAGAGATGTGACTTGATCTCATCACCTCTAAACCTGCCTGCTTTGCTGATTGAGCTATTGAGTCTTCATAAGCGAGAGCTTTTTCAAGTTTTTCCTTTAGATGCTGCCTCTTGATTGTCAAAAGCAAAGGCAGTGTGTCAAACTGAAATGCACCAAAACCCGGTGCAGCTGTGTACTGCCGTGAGATAATTCTTTGCATAGCCTCAACACTCATCTCCTAAAGCTTTTTAATGTTTTCACTACATGCACGCTTTTAAATGTACTTGCAGATAAGGAATTTAAAAGAAAACTTGAACCTGTGACCCTGAGTTCTTTACACAAGCTCTTGGGTGATTCAGCCACTGAGTCTAATTATTTCTGAGAGTATTCTGTGATTATTTTCACTGCTGGTACTTAAAATACAACCATTTACCATCAGCATATAAAAAGACTTAATTCAACCTCTTCACCAATTAGTGAACAGCTTTTTCTTTTGTGCAGATGATTTGGAGGATGCTTCAGCTCGTCTGAGGTTATGTTGAACCGTCTGTTAGCGCTCAGTCGCAAAACAAAACCTTCTCACCTGGAGTGTCACGCAAATTCAACGATTTGTGTTTTTCATAACATGATGATCTGTTTGGCTACAAAGAAGGATTGTGCTTCTTGTTTCAACTCTGGCGTTAAATAAGCGATGGATTCATTAAACAAAGAACAAAACAAAGAACAAAAAGAGTAATAAGACAATTTGTTGCTGCAGGCATTGAGAGTCCAGGTTGTCTTGAATTTCCACCAGTAAATTAGAAGCAATTTGGCTTGGTAATCATTTTATTAAAACTGTTGTTTGTTTATTTTAAACACATTTAAACCACTGGAGAATCTTCATTGTATATTTTCATTTTCTTTCCAGAAAAACTAAAAAGGTCCCACTTATTCTAGAAGCACATTTTAACTGTATGAGAGAACAAACATAACAAGTTTAAACCACCTGAAAAATACTTGACTGCCAGTTTTCCTTCTACTCTGTTTGCCTATAAAGAGATGCAGCTGATTACTCTTTTGTGCACATTTTCCAGAAATATCAAATCAGAATATATTATAACACTAAACCAAACGTCCACACCTTCTCTCATTGGGGATTGAAGCCAGCAGGACCCAGTTAATGGGACCTGCCATGTTATATTTTTGCAATCTGTCTGTTCATTAGCTACTATATTGGGCTTTAAGTTTAAAACCTGTATCAGGACCAGCCTACAGAAAAACTGACCCCCTTCTGGCTTTAACTACCTGGATCCCATATGGGGCCCAGTATTATAAAATACCTCAATGGAAACACTACAATGCAGCTCCCAAAGCTATGGCAACCAAACAACAATGCTACTGAAGGACACAACAATTTGATAAATGCTCGAGTCAGCACATTTTACCCTAAACTCAACCGCTCTAAAGACTTATTGGTTTAAAAACTCGAAGCGGCATCGACCTAAGAGAGAAAAACTTCTATAATGAATGAAACTACTAATGAGGACTGACTTTGACTAAAGGGTGATAATGTGAATGTCTGACTTCCAGGGCTATATATATATATATATATATATATATATATATATATATATATATATATATATATATATATATATATATATAAATAAATAAATCACACCTGGTAATCTGACAGAATTCAGAGCACAAATCTGAAAATACAACAAAAATGCTAAACCACTTTATCTACAAATACTTGCATGATAAAATTCAACTCAATGAGTCTGTTCATTTCACAGATTGGTTCTCTTTAGATTTTCACATCAGTTTCTTTTTAAGCCAAATCTGATTTTTGTTTGTAAATTACTGCCATTTCCTTTTCTGAAGTTTGGTCTTGAACAGGATTTATTTATTTTATTGCAACGTTTCAAATCTACGTGGATATATTTGTTCTATCAAGCTGACAAAAATATGATGGAAAAAGAAGTTTTGTTCCATTTTTCTTTCTTTACCAAAGTAGAATTTATTTTTCTTTGATGGATCCATGTTTAGGGCAAATAGACAAGTTAACATTTGTTAAACAAACTGTTGCTCAACGCTGCAGTTTCAGCAGCTCACGGGAGATTTAGTACCAGTTTGTGGTTTAAAAAATAATGCAAGTTAACAAAGATCATACAGTATAATGCATACAATGTGTTTGTGTCTGTGTGTGTGTGTTTAATGTGTGACGTCACCGCTGTCGTCACGTCAGCGCAGATTTCCCAGAGGCCTCCTGGAGATGAACCACCATCTTTGTTCCGTAAAGGTTTGTCACTGAAGCTCCACTGCTTCCCTCTGTACAGAAAAATAATCAAAAAGCACATTTATTATCCACGTTGAGTCAAACTGTAAAGAAACAATCATACTACTATTGTGTAATTATGTGTTTAAGGAGAAACTGAAAGTCTGAAGAGATTTTTGTTGGTTTTAACTCAACTGGACTCATCCAGCTGTTACAAGTTTACATCCATTTACCCCAAAAATAAATCCTTCCAGTGATTTTAGATGCTTCTATACAACTTCAATTTGTAGTTGAGCTGCTCAAAAAGAGCAAAACATTTCATCTGACTGACACACCATCACTACAAGCAGATTTTTTATAAATATATAGTTTTTAATTGTTTAACGGGATTATATTACATCAGCAAGCGACCAAATAATTTGTAATTTCTTCAGAAACTGGAACAGAAACAGAACTTTTATCACTTTGAAATTTAGATAAAGGTTAGGAGAGAAGAAGACACCAAAATTACATTTTTGTTTAAGTTTAGCTAGATTCTGGATCAATATGTTGTCTAACTTCATCCTAACAAGTTGAATCACAAAGTTGTCACGTTAAGATGACAATAAAGACACAATCTGTCTTCATGCAGTCTGCCTGACTTTAATCAATTTATCTGAACTCTTTAAAGACAGTTTTGTCATGCAAACACTTTTAGGGTTAATATAACTTTATTTTCTCACACACAATTCATATCATTATGTTCATATACAGAATGATTAAATCCTATATATGCTTCTTATTTCTCCTCTATGAAGACCCGCTGGTTTCTTCTGCCTGGAGGCTAAAGTAAATGTTTAGGTGACTTGATTTTTAAATGTCAAACTGTTGCTTAAAACAAAACAAAAACTGAACTGCTTGTTTTCAGATGAACGGGCAAAAAAAAAAATCCAGGATTGTAATTCACAAACACAATAAGAACTGACTGTTAGCGTTACTATAGAGCAATTAGTTTAATGCAAAATGTGATAAAAACAAACACTTTTTTTTGCTTTCCAGTCATTCACGGTAAAAATCCAACATGTTTAAGATAAAAACCAACATGTTGGTCCGTTGGACAGAGAGGCACGTCGGACCCTCATTAGCTGGACAGATAAATGGAAGAAAATCTAACTTTGGTTAAAAAAATAAATATATAAAAAGCTGTGTTTTTGCACCTTATCCTGCAGATTTTAAATAAAGTTTATTGCTTTGTTTCTGGTGACATGTTCACTTTTAAAACTATTCCAACGTGCTTCATGAACTCTGGAGCTTTTGTTTATCCTTATTAAACAATATAAAAACAGTCTGTGTTCACAAAGCTCTGGATTTAAACAATAATTACATATTTACCCTAAATAAAAAGATTAAAATTAGCCACTCTGGGAGTTAAAAGGCTGGAAAAAGGAAACAATTGTTTTTATTTCTCAGCATTGATTTATTTTTTAATTTTAAAAACGATAAAAACAAGTGCATGGTAAAAAAAAAAGAGTCAGTATTTTATAAATCCTTGGAAATGTGTAAAATCCTTTCTTCAGAGGAGCTTGTGTTTTCCGGGGATTCAGTGGGTGTCGTATAAAAAGCTCATCTGTTGGGTTCACTGTGTGCTTTATGCTCAAATCATGTGGATCAAACTAAAATGTGTGACTAATGTTAAATGTGCGTAAATGGCATTCAAACCATAGGAACAAATTGTTTCTGGTTTTTAACACTTTGTCATTTAAATTGGGCAAAACCCACAGGGTGTTTCTGTCGGCTTCATGAGATGTTTGACAAAAAAAAATCATCAATAAATCAGAAAAATCCAACATTTCAGTCGACTTCATGGATGAGGGTTCCTCATGTGAAACACCTTTTATTCTGATCAGAAATACATTCACTCTTTGCATCTCCAGGGCTTCTTTTATTTTTATTTTTCGTCAGCTTTCTAATAATGAAATGCTTTTTGAGCCACTGAGTCACATGATGATGTCTGTAGTGGTAATTGCCTGCACGGCTCCACCTCACAGCCCGGCTTGTTTACTGCAGACTGATGTTCACACTGAACAGCGTTCGCCTTTGTTTTTACACAACTGTGGTCTTTTGATTCAACTTGATTTAGGAATTAATGTCCTCAAAGACCTGGAAACCTTGAAATTAAAATTCTCCAAAAACATTTAATTTCATACAAGCTGCTTCTTTTAAATAAATTACACTTTGGGGAAATTAGGAAGAAAAAAAAAAAATCCTAGTCAGTAGAGAAAAGTGTCTTAGTGACACAAATAAAAGTCCAGTTACCTTGAAACTGGAGTGGTTTCCAGACTTGGTGAGCTTATTTATCGTTGAGAAAATAAAAATATTTAATCACATCTTTTGTCACAGCGCACCTAAAAGTAGCGAGTTTGTTTGCAGCCTACTTGATGGCCTGTCAAGTCACTATATTCACCTATTACGTTGAAAAACACAAGAAATGTGCAGCAAATATTAATTCTGGGGTTGAATTCGAGTCATTTCGCTCTGAAGCTGATTTGTTTTCGTAAAATAACAGAGCGGTGTCTGCTACCCTGTCCTACAAACAAACTACATCTATAAAAGTGGAGAGAAAAAACAAACACTGATGGCTGGTTTTTGAACCTTTTGATGATGTTTGAGAAAAAACATGATTTTCACCATCTTCGTGGAGGAAAAGGTGAACAATTTTTTTTGTACAACAAACTGGACCTGAAACTGTTTAGACTAAAATGTGTATCTTTAAAGGCCTCATATAAAGTCATATCCTCTGTTATTTGAGCCCGGCCAATTGACGGAGGAAGCCCTTTTCAGCTGCTTGTATCTGGACTCTCGTTCTTTCAGAGGAAGCATTCAAGCTCTTTCCGGTTAAGAAACATGGCTTCAGACCTAAAAGAAGCTAACCTTCATATAAGCCACGAACCGTCCTGGCACACGCTGAAGGTCGTTATTCAAAGACGTCAACAGAACCACATCTTCTGCACAAAGGAGGGACCCTGAGGTTCCCAAACCAGACAACCTCCTCCTCATCTTGTCGTCTTGAACCTAATAATAAATTTTAAACATAGTTCTTGCCTAGTCTGTTAGCGCTCAAATGGGGATGACTCTCAGCTACTAGCAGACATGGCAGTGGGTGATGATGACCATGTAGTGCAGAAGTTAATTAAGCCGTGTTCACATGAACCACTGATGAAATTAGAGTCGTTTTAAAGCAGCAGCTATCCACTTTGGCCTTGGTTCAACTCAAACTAGCAGTTATCTACAACAGGTCAGACATTAACTGTTTACATCCTTTCCACAGAACCCCCACCTCAAAAAGATTTGAACTAATCAACCAACTAATCAAATCTTTCAATCTAATAACCCTGATGAAAATATAAGACATCATTACCAAACTGGTGGTCATTCGATCACTCACCCCCTCCACGTTTCTCCTGCAGACATCAAGCAGAAGAGACCCGAATGTTCGGTGAGAAGAAGAGCAAAACGACAGAAACACAAATTAAAACGTGCACACCTATGCATGCACCCATGGGAAGCTGTTTAAATGTCAGATGAGCCCAAAAACAAACAATCCGAGCAGAGCAAAAAGAGAAAACAGGAAAAACGGGACAAGCGGGAGTGTTTCTGAAGAGAACCACCAAACTCAACTTCTAGTGGGATGAAAGATTAATTTAAGAGGAATTTTTGTTGTTGTTGGATCTCTGCTGTTCAATCAGGAATTTTAATAAGTTATCTTTTGTCATGGATATAAATTTACCTAATACTTATGCTTATACATTTAAATATTCTGAAGAATTTATGACTTTGATGCTTTACACTACAGCCTAACTTAGTGTTTTAGAATAATTCTCAAATGAAATAAATCACATCTAATATGTTAAACATCTTTTTTTTTTACCAAAATAAAATAAAATTTTCTATAAATTATTGAATCTGAGTCCTCATTTAAACATAGGAGATTAAAAAATGGTCAAAAATGTGAAAATAGGACAGATAAAAAAATAAAAAAAACCTACCCATCCTCTGTTAAAACTAAAATCTTTGTTTTTGTTATTGTGTTAGCTTGTGATCACAAGAAAGTTACGTGACCTCTCAACAAGCTTTTCTCCTGACATCCAAAAATAACCATTTCGTAGAAAACTGCTAATTTATGATCTTGTCAAAACAAACAATTATCCAAGTACACAACAAGCTGTCAGAGCTGCTTTTCTCCTCAGTTCATCACTTCAAAAATCATGCAACAATGACATGTTCAAACTGGGTTTTTGTTTTTTTGTTTTTTTTTAGTTGAGTCCACAGCTTTAGCCTCACATTTCTTATCAGATAATCTGCAGCTGTGGATTTCAATACGTCTCAGTGTTGGTTGGAGTCCAACAGGCTGCCTGCAGGCTCGTGAAACGGCTCGACAATGTCCCGTTTGTTGACTTAAAACTGTTAAACGAGGACATGGTGTCCTCATGCTGCCTCTGACATTTCTGATTGTCCTGTGGCATCAGACGTTACTTGAAGGTTGAAGACACTTCACACTGACCCTCATGTCCCTCTTTGTGTTTTAAACTTTTCCAAATGGCTTCTTTGTCCTGAAAAAACATCCTCACAGATTTTACCGTCTGAATAATCTCCACCTCATTTCCTTTCCTCAATCTAATTTACCTCTTTTTAAGAAAACCTGTTACCCCCACCGCTCAGTTTTTGCTCCCTCGTGTCATTGTTAAATGGCTACAGAAAATTTGGCAACGCACCTTGTGCTGACAGTTGTCGATATTAACATTTCAAGAACTTAAGTCTTGTTGAGTGGCAGCTTGAATATCGAAAATGTGATTCCACTTAACACCAAAAGTTGAATAAAAAGAGGAAGAGGTGGAAAAATAGATAAAATTGTCTTGCAAATTTAAAAACAAGAAGAGGAAGAAACAAGAGTGAAAAGGGAATCTAGACAAAAGCAGAAAATGTTTTTTTAAAGCATGAAGGAGAAAATAAAATAAACCCAGAAAAGGGTTAGAAAAGTAGAGCCCCAGCAGCTAATTGATATTAACCATCACAAACTTCTAACTCTGTCAGCTTTATAGATAAGGAGCTACATTTTGTGTGCCAGTATCTTAGACTTCTTCTCATGATGTATAGTTTGAGTCTCACAATAAGGTCATTTATGAGGTTTGACCAAAACATCCGTAACTCTGTCCTTTTTCAGCATGACACGACTTCAGTTTTAAACGCTGCCATGAAAGGCGGCGGCTGAGAAGAGTTCTCTGAAGGAATGCGAGGCGTTTAATCGTAAGAGGTCTTGGTGTTCCAAATAATATCCATTAGTCACAGTAGCAGATATTCCTCTAATGTTTGCAGTGCATCTCGTATAAGAGTCCACTAATATCTTGCTGTTATAAAAAGTAAAGAAGCGGTGTATCGGATTTAATGATTACTATGAGTAATGGCACAGATTATCAACAGCTGAGCAGCCCTTGTGTTGCTTTTTCTGTCCAAGAAATGTATAAAAAAGGTACGCCAGTTGTAGCAATGGTGTTTATTTTGCCCATTTGAACAATTGTGAAACATGGCAATGCAGCAGGTTTTAATTTGTATTTGAGTTCAGAATAACAAAAACGCATGAAACTTCTTTCTGCAGATTGAGGTCAGAAAACTGGATCCTTGCGTATGGTTTGTTGACAGATTTGGTTTTAAATCATCAACAAATTAACAGTTATTAGTAGTAAATTAAGAAAAAAGGTCACAGATTCTGTTGCTGTTTTAACAGGCTTCTCAGACACTAAAGTGTTTGATGAACAAACTCCAACGATCCTCCGAACGTCTGACGTCTGGTTCAACCTGAGAAAACATCCTAATGCAACAATCAATAAAGCTTTAGGCGAGTCACCTGTCGGCACAAACGGGTCTTAAAGCTTCAGCAGACAGGAGTAAACTCTGGGTGTGGCTCAGCCGCTTCTTTTACCAGCAGGAAGTGATTAAAGAAAACTTAAAGGCAAACCAAGAAGCAGCTGAACTCACCGCAGTTAAATCCTCCTTTCTTCTGTCAGATTGGTTTTTTCTTCACTCGCAAAACTAGTAGTGCAGTTTAATCGTGACATTTTACAAATATAATACCCGAGTGGTGGATGGAGGAAAGTTTCAGGAGGGATTTGTGACAAAAGGGTGGCAGCAAAGGTCAAAGGAAAGGTTTATAAGACAGTGGTGAGAGTAGCCATGTTGTTTGGTTTGGAGACAAAAAGACAGAACTGGAAGTGGCAGAGCTGAAGATGTTGAGGTTCTCCTTGGGAGGGACGAGGATGGACAGGATTAGGAATGAGGTCATCAGAGGTCCAGCACAGGTTGAAGGACTGAGAGATAAAGTTAGAGAGGACAGACTGAGATGGTTTGGACATGTGCAGAGGAGGGACAGAAGGATGTTAGAGATGCAGCTGACAGGAAAAAGACAAAGAGGACATATATGGATGCAGTTAGAGAGGACATGGAGGAAGTTGGAGTGAGGACAGAGGACATAGAAGACAGAGTCAGATGGAGGAGGACGATTTGCTGTGGTGACCCCTGAAAAGGGAACAGCTGAAAGTAAAAGAAGAAGAATATAATGCATGCACCAACCAGGCACACTTTAATGTCAAATGTTGAGGTCAAAGGTCAACGAGGATTAAAAAAAAAAAAGGGGAATCTTGCAACTTAATTAATCCATCCATCCATCCATTCTCTTCCGCTTATCCGGGGTCGGGTCGCGGGGGCAGCAGCCTAAGCAGGGAGACCCAGACTTCCCTCTCCCCAGCCACTTGGGCCAGCTCCTCCGGGGGAATCCCAAGGCGTTCCCAGGCCAGCCGAGAAACAT
>NC_051434.1:4171899-4180470 GCF_001649575.2 Kryptolebias marmoratus | reverse complement strand
ATAAGGGGTCTTTGGGCTGCACTTCGTCTGGCCCCTCACCTAGGACCTGTCTGCCTTGGGTGACCCTACTAGGGGCATGAAGCCCCTGACAGCATAGCTCCTAGGATCATTGGGACACTCAAACCCCTCCACCACGATAAGGTGGCAGCCCAGGGAGAGAACTTAACTAATGCATTTCTCAAAATCACAGTAAATGTTGAATTCTTTACATAAATATGAAGATGTGAAACAGTTTGAATGCTAAATAATAACTGATCACTATATTAAATTATATTTTCTACTCACTGAAAGAAAAAAAAAATAAAAAAAAAACAACTTGACGGGTATGATAGAAAACAGATTTTCACCAACCTGAAGACGACGTTGGTTTTCTGAGCTCATGAAAAGCTCACATTAGAGGAACAGTAATCATTCGTGGAGATTTATGAGTGTTTTCCTTTCTCCTCGTGTCTCCAGGGCCTCATTCTCCTGTCTCCATATTTTGTTGTTTTATATGTTTGTCCAAACTTTCCTGTTTTACGTCGTCCCCTCCCACCCGTGTAATCATCTGATTGTTTTCACCTGAATCTCTTTAACCTGCTTCTTTGTGTATTTATAGTCACTCCCTGTCAGTTTGATTCTCTGCTGGAGTTTTAGCTTTTCTCTGATTTTTTTTTTAAAGCATAAGTTTCTTACTTTAAATGGTGTTAAAACAAAAGCTCTGCGTCTGTGTCAACCACTGTGAGTTTATTAAAGCGTTTTAATTAAAGTAAACTCATTTGTCTGCATTTTTTTTTTGGAGAACAAGAACAGACAAAACTATAATGACTGTTTACATGCTCCTTAACACAAATTGTGTGATTCTTCTGTGAAAACACCAAAAAGTTTGAAATTGATCTGATTTAGAGAAAACCTTTCTGCTTCTCCACGATAAAGCAGCAACAACTCGTCATTTGGGAAGCTAAATAAAGGAAACCACTAACAGCGTCGTTTTAATGAAGTCTGATTTAAATGTATGTTTTAAAACTGACTCGGTTTGATGATTCTTGCAGCATCCATGGTTTACAAACCTCTGGCTCTTCTTACATCAGACAGAATCTGGTGGTTTTGTGTGACTGAAGAAGTTCACTGATAATTTTGAAAGACAGATGCTTTGTTTGTTTGTTTCATTGAAAGTTTTTTTTTTTTTTTTAAATGCACCTTTTTAAAACTATTTCTCGGAACAACCTTGCAGGTAGTTCTGCGAAACAAACCGTCTTTCACGCCTCTTTAAAAAGACAAGTGAAGCAGACACAAAACAAGCTGAAAAACAGGAATTTAAAAGAAAGGGTGGGTGTCATGGAACAAACAAACAAATTGGATCTACCAAGCATAAAAAATTGTTTTAGTTGTGGGACTGTTTCACCTATTAATTAAAAGATGGCTTTTTTCTAAAGGTAAACATTGCTGTTTTGGAGGAGTCCGCGATCTAAATAAATATATATATTTGAAAGAAAGTGCAGATTTTTACAAAACTGTTCAATATTTCTACCATTAAAGGTAGAAAGGCAACATTGCATGTTTATATTCACTGTAATAATAATAATAATAATAATAATAATAATAATAATATTAATAATAAAACTGTTGCCACTGAATTACCTGTAAGTAAATTATCTGAAGCTCAATCTTAAAATAAGCAAAGCTGAAAATAATAAGGTGTTAATAAAATGCAATGCCATGTCTCAGGATTCTCACGTTTCAGTTCTCATAAGAAAAGGGTTTCACTTCACACAAACTCTTCTCTGCACTCACATGTAAATTTATTCCCGCATTAACATTTCTGTATGAGCAAATTCAATATTTCACCTGCATGTACTTCACCAGGTTTCAGGTTTCAGCTTCTTTTGATAAATCTAGTTAGAAAGAAACATAACTGCTGCGTGAATTCAATCCCCAAACCTAAACAGAGCGAGCGCCTTTTATTTGGCGCAGAGATTGTGGAGAAGCTGTCTGTGACACTAACGAACAGGCTTCCCATCCTGCATCCTGTGTGGAACCAGGTTTAAGTGATTACTGTGTCCACATCATCGTGTTTAGATAGTAATTACAGAGAATGAGTCTGAAAAACTGACAGACTTGTAATTCTGTGTTGGAGATTGAACAGAAAAACCCCCCTGCAAACAATCGTCTGAATGTCTGTAAATACACCTGTTAGTCATGAGGACGCTACGACAAAAAGGTGGAGTTTCTTATTTTACTTCTCCTGGTAAATGGATCCTAGAGGCAGGGCTGGCTTAAAGCTTTTCTGTAAAATCACTGTAAACGGTCATGATTCCAGGTGTTTCTCCTCCACATCTGGATGATTTTAATGCTTTTTAAGGTTTTGTAGCAGAAAGTAGAGCAGCAGCTTCCTGCAGCTCCTCTGCAGGGAGGGTCTGCTGTTAGGAAACCAGCTCAGATCCCATCTCTCCAGCGAGACCTGGGTCTGCCTCAGGGCCTCCATCCAGCTGGACCGACCTGTAAATTTTTTAAAGGTAAGTGTACTGGTAGCATTTTTATTAGAATCACAGGAGCCAGCTCCTCTCGGTGTGGAGGAGGATCACATTCACCATCTCATTCTTCAGTTTTTAAAACAATTAACTAAACACGAGGACAGGGTTGTTGATAGATAAATACAGACATTTTTGACATTATTGTTAATGTCTACCTTGTGCTAGTTTTGGCTGATTTTATCTGCTGAATACAAGCTTATAGATATGAACCGGCATTAAGAAATGAGACAGCTCTACCTTTTTATTTTAAATCAATCTTTCCTGTTACTGTTGTTAGAATAATTACAGCCAAAATAAGTCTGTGATGTATTTGTAGAATAATTGGGGTAATTCTGGGTTAAGAAAACAAACAAACAAAAAAAAACCTGGATAATAATAAAAATAATACTGTCATTTCCTTTAAATTGGCCCCTTATTGTTGTGGTTTTATTTTTTAAAAAAAGTCATGTCTTGGTTGAAACAGTTACAAAGTTGTCCATTTGTTGGAAACAGAAACATCCATCCGTCGTTTTCTTTATCTTCTTTTCCCAGCGGGGTCGCAGGGAGCTGGTGTTTATCTACTGGATCAGGTGTCCCCATCTTCTCTCACTCTTGGGAAATAAAGCCAACAAGACCCAGTTTAAAGGACCGGCCATATTGTACTTTAGGGAAGTGGGGCTTTAAGTCCTGCTGCCTCCCCCACACACCTTTCCTTTAAGCATGAAACACCTGATTACAGCTAAACCTGGTAGAACAATTCATATTTGAAGCTATGGGAGTAAGGTAAAAACTACACGAATCAACAACAGAAAACAAATATTCTGAGGTGGGTTTTTCCTCTAAATTTCATCAAGGCCAGTGTTCTGTTTGTTTACATGGACAGACTGGTACGGGGACCAGGCTATGAGGACGTCAACTTCCTGGATCTTGTATGAAGTCTTATATGGAGATCAAGGCCACATAGAGACAAACATTTATGGTCTCACTCACTCACTAGTTGTCAGATAACCTAACCTTCATGGTTTTGGTCTGTAGGAGGAAAGTGGAGTACCTGGAGAAGATCTACACACGCACAAGGAGAACCTGAAAACTCCACACAGAACGGGAGCGACCATTTCTGACCTTTAACCTTCCTGCTGTGAGACGACAGCTCCAGCCACTGCTGCACTGTGCCACACACAGAAACATACAGTCCAATATATTCCATCCATCCATCCATCCATCCATCCATCCATCCATCCATCCATCCGTCCGTCCGTCCGTCCATCCATCCATCCATCCATCCATCCATCCATCCATCCTCGCTCTTCTATCAAGATTTTAAACTTCTTTATTTATGTTATGAGTCATTTTTTGTTAGAGNTGACCTTTAACCTTCCTGCTGTGAGACGACAGCTCCAGCCACTGCTGCACTGTGCCACACACAGAAACATACAGTCCAATATATTCCATCCATCCGTCCGTCCGTCCGTCCATCCAT
Organism: Kryptolebias marmoratus; assembly: GCF_001649575.2. Lineage (NCBI taxonomy): Eukaryota > Metazoa > Chordata > Actinopteri > Cyprinodontiformes > Rivulidae > Kryptolebias > Kryptolebias marmoratus. Next base: position 4,176,498 of record NC_051434.1, on the reverse strand, counting down.
CCATCCATCCATCCATCCATCCATCCATCCATCCATCCATCCATCCATCCATCCATCCATCCTCGCTCTTCTATCAAGATTTTAAACTTCTTTATTTATGTTATGAGTCATTTTTTGTTAGAGCCAAATTACTGCAATGACTAATGAGTGTCTTGCTATGAATCATTACAATTATATGAGCAGTACATCCAACAGGAAGTGACTGATGGATGTGTGTTTAAGACATTTTTACTCAGAAGTTGAATGATGAATAGGTTTGAGGACAGTATATGTTCCACGCAGCCAAGTTTATCTGCTGAAAACAGTTTCTGGTGATGAATCAAACTCCGTGCTTTGAATCTTACGAATTGTCGGCTGCAAATAGTTTTTAACATTGTGTTGTTTTGTCATATTATCATGTTAGGAAAAAAGAAGTATCAAGTTTGATGTTTGAGTTGAAAGACGTCCTCATTAGGACAGAAACAGAAGCAAAGCGAGTTTATTCAAACTCTGTTGTCTAATTTTGTTTTCACTTTTCATTTAGTTTTGGTTTGATTCAATTAAATTTAGAGGAGGAACAATGAAAAAACACGGAGTCTAAGGTGCTTTAGGAGAAGGAGCTGAGGAGCCTGATGGGACCAACTGAGCGGCTGAATCCTGATATTAAAAAAAAAGAAAATTACGTCTCGGTGCCCTTGTGTCACTTAGTTTGTTGTTTGTAAGAAGATAGTTATTCTGAGACGCAGCAGCTCTGACAACAGTATGAATTTCTGTGTTTATAAAAAGCTACATTTAATGACACAGTATACGTCTGAGGACTGAAAACATCTTTGCTTTCGTTTCTCTCTTGCTGTTGTTCAGACAGAAGAAACAAAAATGTCACCTGACTTCTCCTTTTTTCTCTCTGTAATGCTTCTTTTATTGTTTCTTTAACACGATTTCCCCATGGGAATTCTTCCTTTATTATATCTTTCAGCAGTAATTAACTAAAATACACGTTTTAAAATAAATGCCTTCAGCTTTGTTTTTTTTTCTTTGTGTCCAAGCATAGATTCACTTACGCAATTTTCCATTTTTCTTCAACTACAGTGCTGCAAACTTACAGATTTCACCAAATTCAAAGCTGCACAAAATGTTTTAGTGCCATTTTTAATCGCCTGAAGGCAAAGCAATAACGTTTCTGTACCATAATGAATGGCAAAAAAAATGTATGCATTGCAGAACGGATTTAAGTGAAACTCTCAAAGAATCGTTGGATGTTCATTTACAGCTTATTAACTTTTGGAGTAAACCCAATTCAAGATGTCCGCCACAGCAAAGTGATCCTAGCAAACACACAAATGGCTCTAACTCAGCCTGATTTTACAGATGTTAAGCTAAAATTTGGTGTGGTAGTAGCTGAGACTGATCCTCAATACGTACTGTAAGTACCAACTATTAGAATCAATTGTCTGTTAGCAAAATATCTCATGAACTATTGAACAGATTTTATTGAAATTTCCAGAAATGAATCATTAGATGAATATCTACATCTGGTTCACTTTTCATTCAAGATAGCTGTCACAGCCAACTGAGTTTAGAAACTAAAAAAATTAACTAATTCAGTCATTTTTACAAATATTGAGTTAAAATTTGTTGTGGTAGTAGCTGAGAGTGATCCTCAAGACACATCCTTAGCACTATCAGATCAGACGAGACATGGTATGAGGTTGAACAGATTATTTTCAAGATGTAAAACTCCTGAGTGCCCATTGGCAGCTGATATGAACTCCTTCAGGGAACGGGAGGGCTTTAATCTGTTTTCATTGTTGCAGAGAAAGATTTCTTTTCTTCGCCTCCTTTTGTTGCATATTTTACACAGCAGCGTCGGGGTGCTGATTCAGACAGTGTCACATTCAGCAGACAGAAAGCAGCGCATCTCATGAAAAACACACAAGGTCAGAGGTCACATGCTGGGACCATGCAGGGGTCTGGTGTCCTGCTGCCGGGCACCAAGGCTGCTGTTGATACTGGAGCTTGTTAGCACATTTCGTTCTGAATAAAGCTGTTTGATGACCTTGATGAAGAAGGAATATAAATGTGTTTGATGTTTCTGTCTGCGGAGAAGGCTAATGAGAGCAGCGTTCTGCGTTTGTGTGGACAAACCTTCAGCGCGGGGACACTGTGGGTCTAGTTTCCACATCAGCGTGTTAAGGTGGTTGCAACAGCAGAGCGAACACAAAAATGATTATAACTCAATCAGTTTTACAGATATTGTGCTAATATTTGGTGAGGTAGTAGCTGAGGCTGACCCCCAACACATATCCTGAACACTAACAGATTGAGCAAGAACTATTTAGATTTAACTCTGCCTGTTAGCCAAATATCTCATGAACCACTGGACAGATTTTAATTAAACAATCAGGAAATAATCATTGGATACACCTCTACAAATGACTCACATTTGGAGCTAACGCCATTTAAGATGACTGCCACAGCCAACTGACCTTACAAAACACAAAACTGTCTATATTTTAGTTGATTTTTGCAGACGTTGTGCTAACATTTGGTGTGGTAATTGCTGAGAGTCATTGGCAACACATAGTCAAAGTGCTACTCGTTGCAGAAGAGCTTTGCTTAAAACTTGGGGATTGAGAGTTGGAGTCAGCCCTGTTTGTCAAAAAACATCTCAAGAACTACTGGATGGATTTCAGGAAATTCAGGAAATAATCATTGGATGAACATCTTCAATTCATTATCCAATTTAAGATGCCCACCACAGCTAACCAACATTAGCCAACACAGAATTATAACTTTGTCAATTTAAGACATAGAGCTAAATTTTATTTGGAATGCTCGGCTTTTAATTATTATTATTTTCTTTAAATCAGGTTTGCAAATTGACATGCGTTGTATTTAAAAAACCCGCAAGTCCAAATGTGTACCTCAGAGAGACGCCGGTGTTTTGACGGAGTGGTGGTATGCGAGGCCCTAAAAACGACACACAGACTCGCACAAATTGTCGACATCTTCAACACGACCACAGCTCTCCTCCCTGCGGGACCTCCCGGCAGCTGACAATAGACGGCAAATGATTGTGTTCATGTGTGTCAGAGAGGGAGAGCAGAGAAAGTGAGAAGTGGAGTAAGTGAGTCAGTGTGTGTTCGCGTTGTAGGATTGAGAAAAATGGAAGCACAAATGTGTGTGTGTGAGAGAGAGAAAGTGTGTGTGGGCAAAAAGAAGAATGTGAAAATGACAAATGTGTGAATATGTGTGCGAAAGGAGAGCAAAGTGTGACTGTGTGTGTGTGCGTGTGTGTGTGATAAGAGGGAAAAATGTGTAAACACGAAGAAGATACTTTATGTGAATGTGCCACAGTGTGTGTGATTCTGTGCCACAGTAGATGTGTGTGTATGTGTGTGTGTGTGATTCTGTGCCACAGTAGATGTGTGTGTCCTCTCTGCTCTCTCCCAGCTGTTGTTTCTTCTCTTTCTCCCAGCGGATGAAGAACAAAACTCAAGTGCGACCACAGAAAAAGAAAAAAAAAAATAGCTCTCACATGTGGCATCAAAAACAAAAATGTATCTAATTTATGAAAAATTCATCATTTCTGTCCAAACACCCCCACACTGTAAACTGGAAACCCAAAAAGTTTGTCTGGAGCCAGACGGTGAGCAATCCTAGGAGACAATTACAAACGATGAAAAAAGGAAGAACTCCAAAATAATTTAATTCATTAAAAATGTTCTTAATCGTTTGTTTTCTTAGTTTTCTTTTAACAATTTAATGAAAATCTGTTCAGGAAATAAAAAAAATGAAAGTAATAAGGACAATTGGAAACTTTTTAAGAAAAAAAAAGCTAAAAAAATTAAGGATTACAAACCAAAAATGAGTTTTACACTTGTCCTAATCAGGAACCAGGAGAAGGGGTCCAAAAATTAACAGATGTGTGTGTTTCACTACAAAAAGCTTGTCAGAGTTAAAATTTGAAACGTTACAACATTAAAATCCAATTACTGGAATTCCAGAAAATTAGGTGGAGATGAAACAAAAGAAAGCTGCTGTTGGAGCACTGAAAGGTGAGTTGCACATATAAGAAATAGATTTCACAATATCGCATGAGACTGAGCATAATGTCACTTTAAATGTTGACCAAAATGGCTGAAACTCTTTCTGCTGTCATCATAAATTATCTTAGTTCAAAGCATTTCTTCAAGGAACGCTCGGTCTTTAGTTTTATTTAGGAATAGCTTCTTCAGTGCCATCTTTCTTTGGACATTGTCGGACATTTTAATGTGCATGTTTGTTTTATGTGTTTGGCATCCTTTAGCCGTGATCTATTTCTGCACGTGACAACAGTCATCTTTTTTTTCCCCCAAGGCCAAATAAACTAAAAATGTAAGGTTTTAGCAAAATTTAGAACATAAAGGCAGTTTACAGTGAATGAAAGCCAATACTTTTAAAGTTGTTTGTGCATAAAGCAATAAAAGCCTGCAGCAGTTCTGAACCGCATCGCTCCATCGTTCTTTTAAAGCAACAGAGGGTATGTTTTAGGTAAAAGAGATATTTACTCATACAAACTCACAGTTTAGCACCTTGCTAATCTAAAAACAGTTCAGTGATGGCAGGATTGGGGGTAAA